>NC_092859.1:4311132-4410006 GCF_032062135.1 Pyxicephalus adspersus
GGACCCCTCAAACCTATTTATCAATCAATTTGCTGGCATATTCTCTCGGTATATATCACCTGAAATGATCATGGGCTTCGTGACGCGTATCTCGGTCAGCTTGACACTGGCAAGCTTGCATTAAAAGTCAATCTTTCACTAAGAAAAACATTCTCTCAAGCGGCACGCATCTTCAACTTAGCGAAATCAAAATGTATGATCTATTCAAATGTTTCAAACATATTTATTAGCTTAGAAATAAGCATATTTTTAAATGATCTATTATTTCAGGTTCAGAAATAGTTAACTGATTTCAGCTGTTTACATATGCGCATACCTTAACACTTCCGATGCCTGACCCGAGGTATAAAATGCAGATGAGACCTCGCTTTTCCAGAAGACTAGATAATCCAAACAAGTTCTTCTTTGCTTCCATAGATATATTTTTTATATATCTATACATATATAGATATATATATAGAACTATAAAAAATATACACAATAGAAGAAAATAATAATTGAATATAAAAAATAATAATAAAAAAGTTTAAAAGTTACACTAAACACCCACATTTAACAAATTACTTTACCATTAAAGCCTACTTTGTTTTATTTTTTTTTTATTAGATAGCTGGTCATATCAATAAATGATTATGGAATGTCAAACAGTCAAAAACAAACAGCCAAATTTTACGAACTGCACACATTCCAATTACAGGCAAATTTGTAACAGCTGTGCGCATAAACATGGGCATATATAAGGGTATTGTCTGACCTTCCTTTGTCTTTTTTTTGTCTTGTGGGTTCGGGGGGAGTTGTTAGCTGTGTTCTAATCTATGTTGCTACATTTCATACTTTGCTTACCATTTAGCACAATAGTTGCTTTTGGTTTTTAAACTTTGAAAGTTTTAAATAAAGCAGGAATCCACATTATGTGCCTCCACTACCAAGCTGAGGGGAGTAAGACAAATATATATAGTGGGCCAACATCTAAAATGCCATTCAAACCTGCAAAAACACCCTGAAGGGATGGAAAAGCAAGAAAATCTTTGGCTCAAAGTGGATTTGGCCCTGGAACTTTCATATATTAGTACGCAGGCGAGTGCACTAGTGCTCGGCCCCGGCTCACGGTAATACGACCAGCCGAGCTGTGCCTATTCCAAGGAGGTGAGCGTATGTGCGTTCTGTTGATAAATAGGACCCAGTAAAGCCATTCAAGTGGGTCCAGTTGGGCTTTTCTTTATATTCTTTGTTACGCATACACAGAAACAATGATCTTTTAATTGGTCTTTGTACCACTCCTTTATTCTAGTGTCTAGTAGCTTTCCCTCAAAGGAACTCACAATCTAATGTCCCTTCCATAGCCATATGTCTTTAACATAGTCTAAGGTCAATTTTTGGGGGAAAGCTAATTAACCTAACTGCATGTTTTTGGAATGTGGGAGGATATTGGAGTACCAGGAGGAAACCAACACAAACATGGGGAGAACCTGCAAACTCCATGCAGATAGTGTCCTGGCTGAGAATGAACCTGGGAACTAACTCTGCAAAGGCCGGAGTGCTACCTCTAAGCCACCGTGCTTTGCTCCTGATATTTGCTCTCCAGGATGGTACGCCTCTGCCCTGCCCTATACTAAAGGAGGAACAGGTGACGTCAGCACGTCTAGTCTTGCCCTTGTTCCTTTAAAGCCATATTTGTGTTGACACATACCTTTGTAGTTTACCTTGTCAAGGTAATTTTATTCTTTACTATTAATTATAATGGCAAGGAATTAGACCTATCTTTATCCTTTTTGATAAAATGTTCCTGTCCCTAGCTTTCATTATCTTTGAAAGAAAGTAATACTCACCACTGCAAAAATTTATGTAGGGACATTCCTTTTAAGATTGTACCCGTCCTGGTACTTTCATCTATATTTTCAGGGATTGGATAAGTTAAGTTTGTTTGAATGTAAGTTACCTAATAATGTTTGTATATTTTTTAAGATACACTCCATACTATATGGAGAGTATTGGTTGGTGGTTTTGGTGATATGGATTTATAATAAATATTGATATTATTTTTTGTATCTGCTTTTCTCTATTGTTATTGTTCAGTTCTATTCAGTTGATAATTTGAATGGGCTGATCAGATGAAGCAGGCTGTGTCTTGTGAAACGCGTTATCCCTAATGGCAAATGCTTTGGTATGAAGGGTATTTTTTAATGTAACTTTTACTACCAAAACTATCTTACAAAACATGTGCTAGGACAACTTTAGTCAGAGGTGTAAATGCTGCATTCTAGTTTTTAAATTTCTGTAGACCCTTTCCCTAATTGATAAAATTCCATTAGTTTTTTGTATATTTACATGTCCCCAAAGACTTGACCTGCCTGATTTTCGGGCCATTTCTTGACAAAAAAAGTGTACCTAATAGCCTCGGAAATCAACAAAATGTATTACTAAGGTTTTGATGAACCTAGGAGGAACCTAAGTAACTTCACTGATCCCTAATTGCACTATTTGTATCATTTTTCTAACTTCCTCAAAAATGTTATGAGTGTTTATATACATACATAAATATACGTTATACAATAATATACATTATACATTTGATATACTGCAAATAAAATGTCCCCAGAACATTCACATACATACATAATTATATATATTCCTTAAAAGATGTTTCCTAAACTTTTGAATTGTCTATTTTGTTCCCTATTATATTCTCTATTGCAATGTAAATGACATAAATTTGTTTTTAATGATTAGTTTAAAGTCTTTATTCCTCAGGCTGTATATAATCGGATTCATCAGTGGAGTGCCTGCAGTGTACAGTAATGACAAGAATTTGGAAATGTTCATGGACTGTCTTCTTTTAGGTACCAAGTAAACACATACGAGGGTTCCAAAATAAGTGCACACTGAGCTCAGATGGGAACCACACGTGGAGAAAGCTTTCTGTTTTCCAGTAATAGATGGGATTTGCAAAACTGTTATAATAATATAATTATATGATACAATGATGACAAAAAATACGATGACAAGGAAAAAAGAACCAATGAATGTAATTTCCTGTTGAACGATGGCGGAATCAGAGCAGGAGAGCTGAACGATGGGATCAATATCACAAAAATAATGATCAATAACATTGGGACCACAAAATTTCAACTTTAAAATGGTTATAGTATAAATTGATGTTTTCAAAATGCTTAAAATCCAACAGAGGACCACCATGATCCAGCAAAAATGGAGGCTCATGATTGAAGAGTAATGCAACGGTTTGCAGATGGCCAGGTATCGGTCGTAAGACATCACTGTTAGAAGAAAATATTCTACTAATTCTGACACGGCAAAAAAGTAAAATTGGATGATGCAACTAGAAAATGATATTATGGTTTCTTTTAAAAGAGTATGGAGGGTAATGGGAAGAATATCCATTGCCAGTAAAATATCAGATACAGCGAGCTGGGAGAGGAAGAAGTACATGGGAGAATGGAGCTGGGATCCGTGGATTGCACATTGTTTCTCGGCTCAGTCTCCTTCCTGATGTGAACATTCTCCCCCCTCCACCTCCACCCATTCTATCTCCTTTTCTCGTTACCTATCAAGTGTATGACACAGTGTATATCACAGAATCTGCCAGGATTTTTGGAGATATGTTTATTTGCTGTTGATTTAGGAAATTCTCTGTAAACCTAATTTGATGTTTCCTTTCAAATGATATCTGTATTATGGTGTTCAAATTCAGTAGTTATGTAAATTTCACATTTTCTATTTTATTGAATACAAATCTATTGAAATAAAAATATAATACTCATTAGCTTGGCAAATTTAGAAATGTTATGCTTTTAAGTGACAAAAAAAGTGAAAAAGTCTACTCTCAAATTAATAAAAATGAAAGCTTAATTCAATACCTCCTGGTGGCAGTACAAAGATACACTTACCACAACTCAGTAAAAAGAAATACACATCAAAATGAGCGCAGTATACACTGGTGTCTGAGAATTTCTTTTATACAGATCTAAAGTATAACAAATGTCATGGAACCACTGGGAAAACCAAACATATTTCCATGGGATTTATTATGGCTGGCATACTGGGAAATATTCTGGATATGTTTTTAGAAAATATTTTAACGTTTGTGAAAAGCAAGTTACATAAAATATATATTTACAATATAATACAATAATATTATTAATAATTACTAAATTTACTAATATATATATGCCTATTTCTTACTATAATTATAATTATAATATATATATATATATACACACACATACACACACATACATACATGAGTGAATAAGCAAAACAATATACACCTAAAAAGAAAAACTTACGGAAATGAGGATCCTTCTCTGGATGTTTCAGCTGTGAACACAGGTCATGCGCACATAGCGCACATAGCGGTTACGCCTTGGCACACAACAATGCACTAAGTTTTTTTACCCAATTAAACTGTTTTTAGCCAGTCAAACAAGTCATAGAAGGGAACTGCTTAAAAACAAGTATAATTTAATTTTTAAAGGTCCTGGGATATTGTAAAGGAGATCACATAAAAACCAACCTCCAAAACAAATGACTACAAAAATTTTCAAAAAACTTTATTCAAAATAAACATATTTGCTAAAAGGTCACATTAAAATATAGAGACCACACAGACACCACAAAATTTATATGACAAAAAAAAAAAACACATGTAAATTCATACTTTCATATAAAGCCAAATTAGTTCAAAAATTGTCCAAAAAATATTGCATTCCAAAAATATTTACCAAACCAATATGCAATTTTGACCTATCATTCCTTGAAAACTGGATTTTTTATGGAAACAGTGACTTTTAATGCAAGCTCCCCAGTGTCGAGCTCCCGGAGATACGTGGTTCGGAGCCAGCAAGCATTTCAGTTGATAAATGCTGGGTGCATACAGTCGCATAATCTCGTGCTCGGAAAATAGCTTGATAAATAGGTTTTTGGTGTCTGATTCTGGAATGCGATTACACACGTGCGAGGGAGCTTCTGATTTTGCTTGGTGAATCATCCTCACTATGAAAGCACAGAGCCTCCTGGAGTACATACGTCATGGTTTGCAGGAGGCTTCTGGCTTCTCCTTCTCCACATGTATGATCTAAGGCATGCACAGAAGAAGCTTTTTCTTCCTTGGGAAAAAAGTAAGAGCCAATGTGCTATATCTCATAAGCACTAAATCTACTGCAGGCTCCGTTACCTGATTTTGCACCTGCACAGTGTGATTGGGTGAAGTAGACTAAATGTGAAAGTGGTGCCTGGTGGAAGGTGGATTCTTTGATGACACAGAACTCAATCCAGAAAACCTCTGGAGGGATCACCAGATCTGCAAAAGTAATTTTTTTTTCTAGTTTGCTTCCACTTTAGTCAAATTTTTCCCCTGATGCTTCTGTCTCAAACAGAAAATAGAGATGCTATGCATAACCTTTTGTAAGTAAATTTTTTGTGGATTTAGTCACTTACTTGCTTGATCTCTCGGCCTCTAAATTATCCTCACATTATTATTACACAGTATTTGTATAGCGCCAACACAATACGCAGCGCTGTGGTGTACTACGTGTAAGTGTAAGTGTAAGAGTTTTTAGAATATACCCTGAATGTGAGTGAATGTTTTAGTGAATCCAGGCAGAGCAGGCATTGTGAGGTGTAAGATGGCCACTGTATATAAAACAATCCTCTGCTATGTAAGTACAAGCACTGTAATTTGTGTTTTGTTCACTATACTCTAATGTTATGGATTGTACAGTGTTGTATATTACTGTGTATGTTGTGCTGTGTTATCTATCCTGTGAATTGTATATATGGATGTATTGTAATGATGGCCTGTTATAATATTACAATAAACAGTGTGGTATCTCACTGGGGGTTGCTCATGGTAACGGGATGTTACAGGGCAGATTAGAGGCAGCAGACTCCAAAAGTCCAAAATACCAGCAGTTTTTATTTGTTTAGCCTGTTTGTATCTAGGAGTCATCCGTATGTCGGAAGTCCGAAGTTAAATCAGGGACTACCTGTAGGTGGCCTGGAAACCTGTAAATTTACTGACAATAGCTGTATATTCCCCTGTTGTAATACGATTTTTACTATGAGTTATGTAAAATCTACTGTATCACTTCATGTCATATATAGTAACATGGGTTCCCCCATGTTAAAAAGTTCAAGAAAGGCTAAGATAGACTATCATGGGTGAACCTGCATGATGCAGAAAACCTCAATCCATTTTAGGTTTGCTGGATCACCCAGGTTCCCCCATGATAGATCATCTTCTCCAGTCTTGGGGAGCTTTGATAAATCAGACCCATTGTCTTAGAGGGCCCCAGGCAATTGCACTCCACCACACTAGAAATCCAAAGCGTCTCATGCTTTATAAGTCCCCTTATGTGTAACTGTAGATGTCTACACAATACAAAATATTTGTCAAGTCGCCACAGAATAATTTAAAGCCACAGATCACAAAAACTACCAAACAACACCATAGCATAAATACAGGAAAAATATCTACACATTTATAAAAAAAAAAGTGTTATCCAACTTTATTAGTGTTCATGAAAAAATAACAATAAATGAAAAAGTCACTTCCAACAAAGGAAGAAGATCGAAGAGTCGAAGATCACAAATCAATTTTTCAACTTGAAGCATTTCACATTTTTTTTGAGAAACTATGTCACAACAGGTAGTCCCCAGATTACATACAAGATAGAAACTGTAGGGTTGTTCTTAAAATGAATTTGTACGTAAGTCCGAACAGGTACATTATTTTAATATATTCAATTAGGACAGAAGTTTGTCTCAACATATTATTAGACAGCATAGTGTCAGTTACTATATAAAATCCTCACTGTGAGCTAATCACAAACAAAGCAAGAAAAAAAACAAAAAACTCAATGGAGCCCAGACATTCAATTACTTCTGGAGCAAGCTGTGCTTTCATATGCAAAAAGGAACAACTGTAGAGTTTGTCCTGGTCAATAGAGAGTTACAATAATTTGCAGAAGAGCTCAGTCTCAGCTGTGTTTAGCAAAAGATTTCTGCTGCAAGACATAAAAACCGACCCCCCCCTCAAGACTCCGCCCAGCACACAAATGAGCAGGGAAGCCCTGTTTGTATCTAGGAGTTGTCGGACGTCCGAAGGTAATTCAGGGATTACTTGTAGGTGGCCTGGAAACCTGTAAGTTTACTGACAATATTACGATTTTTACTATGAGTTATGTAAAATCTACTGTATCACTCCATGTCATATATAGTAACATGGGTTCCCCCGTGTTAAAAAGTTCAAGAAAGGCTAAGATAGACTATCATGGGTGAACCTGCATGATGCAGAAAACCTCAATTCACGGCAATTCACAGGCAATTGCACTCCACCACACTAGAAACCCAAAGCGTCTCATGCTTTATAAGTCCCCTTATGTGTAACTGTAAATGTCTACAGAATACAAAAGATTTGTCAAGTCGCCACAGAATAATTTAAAGACACAGATCACAAAAACTACCAAACAACACCATAGCATAAATACAGGAAAAATATCTACACATTTATAAAAAAAGTGTTATCCAACTTTATTAGTGTTCATGATAAAATAACAATAAATGAAAAAGTCACTTCCAACAAAGGAAGAAGATCGAAGAGTCGAAGATCACAAATCAATTTTTCAACTTGAAGCATTTCACACACAATAAGTTGCTTCTTCAGGAGTCAGATTTGAGATCTACAGATAGGTACCAAATTACATGGCAGTTCATTTAATAACATATACATAATTATTTTAACTGTAATAACAATTTTATTACTCACACAAAGAAAATCCACAGGTAAAGGAGCCTATGGGTTTCAATAACTAGTCTCATTTACTCTCCACTTGAAAGTGGGGAACAGAAACAGGGCAGAAGCAGAAGGATCAATCAAATCAATCTTAACCCACTGACCCACTCAGCAGGATACTGATGTGTTGTGGCACAACCTATATGGAAGAATAGGAGCGGAGCCTTTACTTTATCTGTGGAAACAGGATGAAATCTCCCATAAGCGTAGTGCCTCCAATCAATTGGGTCTAGTGAGTAACAAGTGTCGTCCCAGTTGAGAATAGTATACTCATAGACAATAATCCACACTGTATTAGCAGAAAGAGTCTCTGTATTGAATAGTAACAACATATGAAATCCAGTGTAACATCGAACTTTGCAATCTTCAAACGGCAGCAGTTTAAACATGATAAAGTCCTTTCAGTATGTCTCAGTGAGAGGATTGTGCCATAACTTACAGTCTGAAGTTTTACTTTCTCTGAGTCTCTCACTCTCCAGACCATGTCCTTCTCAAGGGGTTACCCATAAATCCTTGCCCCAGGCTAGGTCAGTACTGATGACCTCATCTCCAAAGGGCCGAGGGCACAGCAGCCATCTTAGAACATCGCAAAACACACACTGCAGTAATTATCATAGAATACATTAATGCATAAACAGGTTTTGAAATTACTACATTGCTACATATATATATATATAGTTACATAGCAGGTTAAAAAAAGACAAAAGTCCATCAAGTTCAACCAATAGGGAAATAAACGTATCCCAGATATAAAACCCTATAAGACATAGTTGGTCCAGAGGAAGGCAAAAAACCCGGGTACAACTTTCTTCAACAGGGGAAAAAAAATCCTTCCTGATTCCATGAGGCAATCCGATGTTCCCTGGATCAGCAGTCTCTGTTATTTTTACTTTAAAGCCTTAATCCCCAGTTATATTCTGTGCTTCCAGAAATCATCCAGCTTTTTCCTAAAGCAATCTATAGTAGTTGCTGAAACTACTTCCTGAGGGAGCCGATTCCACATTTATACAGACCTTACAGTGAAGAATCTCTTCCTTATCCGGAGATTAAACTTCTTTTCCTCCAGACACAAAGAGTGCTCTCTTGTTCCTTGTATTGATCTCAAAGTGAATAATGGGGAAGGGAGTTCTCTATATGGACCATTTATATATTTATACAGGGCGATCATATCCCCCCTTAAACGTCTCTTCTCAAGGGAGAATAGATTCAGTTCAGCTAATCTCTCCTCATAGCTGAGCTCCTCCATTCCTTTTATTAGTTTAGTTGTCCTTCTCTGCACTCTCTCCAATTCCACAATGTCCTTTTTGTGAACTGGATATTGCAGCTTGGCATTGCATGCTGTTATTAAGTCTATGATCTACCAGAACCCCCAGATCCGTCTCCATTTCTGACTCCCCCAAATGTATTCCCCCTAGACAGTATGAAGCATGCATGTTGTTAGCTCCCAAGTGCATAATTTTACATTTATCTATATTAAATGTCATTTGCCACTTGGCTGCCCAATCACACAGTACATCCAGGTCTGCTTGTAGATTATAGACATCCTGTATGGACTTAATTCCATTACATAGTTTGGTGTCATCTGCAAACACAGAAATGGTACTTCTAATCCCAAACTTTTTATCATTTATAAAGATGTTAACCCCCCTAGCGGTAATCCCGAGTCACACTCGGGGTCGCTTTTAACTAAAAAAAAAAAAAACACTTTCCTTGGTCTGTCGCTGTCCCCTGACATTCTGCTGGTCCTGGGGACAGGACCTGCTCCTCCAATCTCCAGCCGCGAAGTGTAGAGACAAGATCTCCAGGGTTTCCCTGGTTGGAGGATCGGCAGGAAATTCAAATATTTTTTTATTGGATTTAATACAAAATAGCTGAATTGAGTCCAATACAAAGAAATCTTCATAATATATATATATAATTATATATATAATATAAATGCTACTATACAGTTACATACTGTTACTATTATGTTAAATATTTTTTTAACAGATTTTTGTGTTTGTTTTTTAAAGTTTATTATTAATGGTTTTAAATATCAATGAGTTATACCTAGGAATTATAGCCTACAATGAAAAAAAAAAATTCCATGCAAAAAATTGTACTGCTTTTTGCATTGAAATTTGGATGGAATTACACCGCTAGGGAGGTAAACAGTAAAGGTCCCAATACTGAACCCTGGGGTACACCACTAATAACCTTAGACCATTCAGAGTATGAATCATCAATTACAACTCTTTGGATATGATCTTAGGGCCAGTTCTCTATCCATTTACAGACTTTTCTAAACATATTGACCGGAACTTGCATATTAAATGTCTGTGGGGTACAGAGTCAAATGCTTTAGCAAAGTCCAAGTACATTATATCAACTGCTACTCCACTGTCTACCTGTTTACTTCCTCATAAAAAGAGAGTAAATTTGTTTGACAACTTCTGTCTTTCTTAAAGCCATGCTGACTATCACTTATAATATTATTTTCTACCAGAAACTCCTCTATGTGGTTCTTTATCAAACTCTCTAGGACCTTTCCAAATATGGATGTTAAACTAATTAGTCTGTAGTTGCCTTTTAATGACTTTGTTCCCTTTTTGAACATAGAAACCATGCCTTACACTGATCATAAACATTTTAAGGCAATTGTGACAAAAGGCAGTGACATTGCTTTTATGAATTTGGACTTGAGCTCTGACATTTTCCATTGTGCACACAGAGCAAAATAAAAAGTTCAGTAAATCTGCCTTTTCTTTATCCCCAGTAACCAACCCAGAGACATCTTTTAAGGGGCCTACATGCTCAGATCTGATATCCTGCAGTGTACAGTAATGAAAGGAGTTTAAAAATATTTGCTGATTCTCTTCTTGGTACCACATACACACAGACGAGACTAGCAAAGTAGGTGCATACTACAATCAGGTGAGAACTACACGTGGAGAAAGCTTTCTGTTTTCCAATAATAGATGGAATTTGCAAAATTGTAATTATAATATAAATATATGATACAATAATGACAATGAAAGGGATTACCAGAGTAAATGCCCCAAGTAATCTCAATTTTTGTTTAACAATGGCGACATCAGAACAGGAGAGTTGAAGGATTGGATCAAGGTCACAAATATAGTGATCAATAACATTAGGACCACAAAACTGCAACTTTAAAATGGTTATAGTGTAAATGAGTGTTAATAAAATGCCTAAAATCCAACAGAGAACTATTATTATCCAGCACAAATGGAAGTTCATGATTAAAGTGTAATGCAACGGTTTGCAGATGGCCAAATATCGGTCATATGACATCATTGTAAGAAGAATATATACAGCAAAAAAGAAAAACTGGGTAATGCAATCAGAAAATGCTATTATGGTTTCTTTCAATAAAAGAGTATGGAGCGTGTTAGGAAGAACGTCAGTCGCCAGTAAGATATCTGACACAGCAAGCTGGGAGAGGAAGAAGTACATGGGAGAATGGAGGGATTTGCTGTAGATCACCAGTATGATGATCAGGAGGTTTCCACATAATGACACACAATAAATCAAAAGGAGGAAAAAGAAGATCCAACAACTTATTATCTGATGGGTCTGGAATCCTAAGAGGTGGATTGTGGTAATTCTGGTAACATTTTGCTCATCCATGATCTAAAAACATATTAATGACTGATAAAACAAACTTTTGCACTTGCACTTTTACCTGCCTATAATGAGCAGTATTTTTCCTTTTCCTTTAAATTATGTTATTCAGCTGCAATGCAGCTTCATTTACCATGGTTTTTAGGAACATCCACTGGATTTTACAGATTTCTGGACCAGTAACAGATGTATCTCTGTCCAGATGATACCTGCCTCCACATGGGTCCAGTTATTCTTTTTAAAAAAAAAAAAATCTGTAACTTTCATTAAACAGCTAATGCAGTAGCTGCAGATTTTTCAGATGGAAAAATGTTTTGCAAACAATTCTGAGTTAAGGGGCCCACCAAAGGATCCTCCAGCCCTCCGGTGGACCAGTCCAAGCTTGTGTACTTTCCATAGCAAACTTCATATATTTGTGCAATAACTGTATGTATTAATATTTTAACAACTTTTGCTTAATAATTACCAACACACATCTGTGTACATTAATAAAGGATTACAATAGACAAGTACAAGAAATAACACGGGTGGAGTAGTAGATCCTGCTCCACAGAGCATAGTATCTAAGATACTAAAATACTATCTATTGACTAATGCATATAATCAATATAAATGAAAAGTGTATTACCTTCCTAGAGTCAGATCAGTAACAATGGATTCTGATTGCTTGCTAAGAGTTAATGCAATTTGTTCTGGGTTTCTGATTTAAAAATCAAAATATAGCATAAATAAAATAAAAGTAAGATTGCATACTATTAACAGAGACGAATAAAGAAATAAAAAATATTTTTGAATGCTGAAAATAAAAAAGTGGAAACAGTTTCATTCAATTCTTAGTTCAAAATACATTTTCTAAAACAAATGTATTTTATGTATATAAAAAATATAAAAATCATAATGAGCACTACTATGAAGCATTTTTCTATATGCAGAATACTGTGACTTTTATAAGCAGAACAGGTTTTGTGGAACCATTGGGAAAAAGAAACATATCTTCATGGGATTGATTATGGTTGGCATATGGGGACATTGTTAAGACATGCTAACTTTTAAAAAGTATTTCCTTAACTGTTTATTGTAATGTGTTATTTTGTAATGTATTTAATGTTTTAAGCATGTTAAATTCAGACATTGCTCAATAAAGTTGGGGGAACACTCAATCAACATGAAAAACTGGTTGGGACCAATAAATATAATTGTGGTATTTACCCCTAGAAAATATATATTGAGTATTTGGCACCAAATGGTAGAACTTTTATTGGTGTATATATATGTACATTTGCCCCAGATACAGGTTATACGCAGAGTATTTTTCTGTTTAGTTTTCCTTTTAACCTGAAGGTGGGGTTTGAAGTACCAGGCTTCTTGGCAAGGTTGGGGAGTTAAAGAGGCCTGGGTATGAACAGGTGTAACTGTCCCACCTGAAATGCATCCTGTAAGTTATGCTGGGGATATGAACTCCCAGCCTGCTTATTCCTGTGGCTCGGTCTTGGCTGTTGAGCTGGGTGGAGGTCCAAGGTGAACTGGGAACTATGAGTAAAGACACAGACCATTACAAAAGATATATGGTTAAGGCCTTAGAGTCCTGAACAACACTAGGTTGGGCTGGATTGCTAGTTAAGGGAACTAACAGTTCTAAGAGTTAGTGGCCAGGCTTTCATTTTGCCGTTTGTTTTATTTTGGCTGTTTTGTGTGTAAATAGTGAAGTGAAATAAACCCTTGGTTCCCCTAAAACCTTCTGGCCCTGTTTCCTGCTTTGAAACACCCCCTGTTGCTACGGGTGATCTCACAGTATATTTGTGTAGGTGTAAATGTATAGATAAGTATATTTATATCTATGGGCTTGCCTCCAAGCAACATTCATAGAGGATATTGCTTCTGCTTAAAAGAAGGAATCCACCTTTATGGGCTTCCACTACCAAGCTGAGGGGAGTAGGAGGAGCTGCGGGGAGAAGGTGAGTATTTTTTTTTTCAATCGACGCTGGAACATTGCAGCGGGGACCAGGTAAGTAAGGGGATTTAGATAGTGAGAAAAGTTCAGGTTTATCGATTTTTGCAAAATCGATAGACCCGAACCAAGGTTGGGTTTACCGGCCAGGTGGTAATGAGCAAAATCAAGTTAGGCAACAACACAACATCTGTTCATTTCTAAGAGTGCGAGACTCTGCTTGTGAGCTTGGCAATCAATGTGCTTTGATGTTGTGCTTGGCAACCATCACCAGGAGCGCAAATGACAGACTATTAACCACCCAACCATTAAACCCGACCTTGGTTCGGGTTTAAAAAAACTAGAAATTATCGATAAACCCGAACTTTTCTCACTGTATGAAAATACAGTGAGAAAAGTTCCGGTTTATCAATCACTTACCTGGTCCCGCTGCTATCATCCAGCGTCGTCCTCCAGCGTCGGGTGCCTTCTCTGAGAAGAAGAAGCCGATCGGCGGAGAAGAAGAAGCCGTCCGGCTTCTTCTTCTCTCAAAAGAAGATGAGACATTAAAGATTCTAATTGACCTGTAATGGACTGTAGATGCACACAGAACAGAGAGCAGGTGTGCGCTAATTAATTGCTATGATCTCACCATTGACAGCCTAACAGATCCTCCTGAATCATAGCTGAAGACTAATCACCCTATTTGGCGTAATCTCGACCCCGATTTATAAAAACAGGAATCTGGCTGGCAAGTGAAGACGAGTATACTAGCACTCGGCTCTGGTTCACGGAAATTCGCCTTGTATATTGGCACACATTGAGGCGTGGCAAGCTCGCATGATAAATCAGGGCCATGGAATGTACTCTTTTTGTGCTAAATCTTTGGGTATTACCTTCAAAACAAGTTTTACATTTCTGTAATACCAAATAAATATTTTCGTTAATATCCTAAAACTAAGAGAAGTTCTGTCAAACTTTAATATAATAATGGACTTTTCCAACTCCCCTCTCTGTGTTTGGTCGCCATTTTTCCTTAGGTGGGCTGTGGAACTGAGATATAGGTTGGTAATGAAACACTAGGACTGTACCCATTCACTCAGGGATAATACACCTTTCTCCGTGTTAGTGTCTGATACAGTATTTAAGACAGATTATCTTGTGTCCAATGTTAAACTCAAATTTGCAGCCAATTGAATGTTACATTTCACCCTTTCTACTAAATTCTTCCAGTATTTAAAACAAAAACACAAATATAAGGAATTTATTAGCAATAGGAAATACTTTATCTTCAAACCAACAATATACCAGGTGACTAAATCACATATCATACACAACATGCCAGTACAAAGAAAACACATTATTTAGTTCGATTTAAAATTTTAAAATCATTTATATTCTAGATATCCACAACTTTTAAACATAAAAGCGAAGGCCATTGTTTTAGTTCCATCAAATGTAGATGTAGCTTTTTTAGCCCCAAACATATTGTATTATCAACAAATTATTAAATATATATATTTATGGTAATTTAATAACAATGTAGTTAACCATATTTTGTAACTGTAATTATTCTTATTTTATTTTTTTAACAAATGATGTACTATGTTAGTCTCTATTGTAATTTAAGCTTATAAGGTTAAGTTTTCTAACAATTTGTTTCAAGTCATTATTCCTCAAGCTGTATATAATTGGATTCATCATAGGATTCCCTGCAGTGTACAGTAATGAAAGGAATTTAGAAATGTTTGCTGAATCTATTCTGCTTGGTACCAAATAAACACAAATGAGAGTAGTAAAGTAAGTGCATACTATGCTCAGGTGAGAACTACACGTGGAGAAAGCTTTTTGTTTACCTATAACAGATGGGATTTTCAAGATGGCAATTATAATAAAAATATATGACACAATGATGACAAAAAAAGGAAAAAACAGGAAAAGAGCACTGAACAATCTAAGTAGTTGACGAACAATGGTGGTATCAGAGCAGGAGAGCTGAAGGATTGGATCAAGGTCACAATAATAGTGATCAATAACATTTGGACCACAGAACTGTAACTTGATAACAGTTAAAGTATAAAACAATGTTAATATAATGCTTAAAATCCAACAAATGGCCACCATTATCCAGCACAAATGATGGCTCATGATTAAAGTGTAATGCAACGGTTTGCAGATGGCCAAATATCGGTCATAAGACATCACTGTTAGAAGAAAATACTCCACAGCTTCTGCAACAGCAAAATAGAAAAACTGGGCAACACAGCCAGAAAATGATATTATGGATTCTTTAACCAATATAACATGGAGGGTATTTGGAAGAATATCAGTGGCCAGTAAAATATCAGATACAGCGAGCTGGGAGAGGAAGAAATACATAGGAGACTGGAGGGACTTGCTGTAAGACACTAATGTGATGATCAAGAGGTTTCCACAAATTGATATACAATAAATTAAAAAGAGGGAAAAAAACATGAAATATCGAATTATCTGATGGGTCTGAAATCCTAAGAGGTTGATTGTGGTAATTCTGGTCTCATTCATTAATTGAAACAGAGTATTAAACATTTGGAAAGAGCTTTGACCAGCTACTAGAATGAAAATTATAACTGAATTGAATGTAATGTTATTCTACAGATCCAGGAGAGCTGGTGCACTGACCAACTTACTGTCCTCAATGTATCAGCCAAGGCTTGAGTCATGGACCTGGAACAAATGAAAGTCAGACATCCTTATCTGCAAACTGACATGCAAAAAAGCAAATATGACAGCAAAAAAACATTTCCACAATATTTAAATCAATATGAATTCCAAGTTCTTTTACAGGTAGTCCCCGGGTTATCTACGAAATAGGCACTGTAGGTTTGTTCTTAAATTAAATTTGTATATAAGTCCAAACGGGTACAATATTTTAATAAATGCAATTAGGACAGATGCTTGTCTCAACATATTATTAGGCAGCATGGTGTCAGTTATTGTATAAAATACTCACTGTAAATGAATCACAAACAAAGCAAAGAAAAAAACTTTTTGGAGCCTAGACATTCATTAACTTCTGGAGCAAGCTGCACTTTGATATACAAAAAAGAAACTGTCAACCATCAAGCCTCTGTCCTGCACATGAACGGTAGGGAAGAGCAGGGAATCCCACGTTCGTACCTAGAAGTCATCTGTATGTCAGATGTCCTTAACTGGGGCATTTGCTGTACATTAACTATTAAAACCGACATAATCATGAATTCGCATTGCTGAAAAAATATGACAATATGCTAGAAGCTAAAAACTAGCAGCAAACAAACATTTATATACACTTGCACATCTAAAGAAAACAAAAGTTACACAAAATGTGTAAAACACTAGGAAAAAAAAATCATCAGATATTTTTGCATTGTAGTCTTCATACAAAAAAAAACAAATTGTGAGAACACATCTGTGCATTTTATATCATTTAAAAATAAAAAATACTTAATATATTATAGTATAGTATATATTATAGAGTAATTTGATTTAAAAAAAAATACCCCAAAGAAGCCTTAGGACGAAACGTGTTGGGTAATTGAGATACCCATAAGAGGAATATCAATGTGAGAATACAAACACACTATTTTATTTGCTTTGTATCATTTATATAAATATTGTATGTTTTGTATCGCCACTAGTAGAGAAGGTCTGTGTTAGTAACAGGGTCATGATTTAAATTAAGAATAAATTCACAAATCATTTTATACTAAAAGTCTGTCTCTTCCCATACCCCTTTCCCCTTCTTTCTCAATGTTCATAAACCAGGCTGGGCAACAAAATAGAATTTTACCTTTTGAAGACCGCTCCTTCCAAAAAAAACCTTTAATAAAAATATTTGAAGTAGAGAAAAATACCTAACTAGGAGAAATTTTCTGTATTTATATGCATAAGATAACTTTTTGTATACTTTACACAGATATATACAAACCTTTTAATGCTATGTTGAATAGACCATTTGGAGGAAAATAAGACACATTTACATTTTGGCTTACATATGCTATAAGTGCACCTTGAATTCCTAGAAAAAAATGTTTAAACATTGTAGATATTGATTCAGAGATTCATTTACCACAATTATATTATGTTTTTTCTCTTCAATATAACAATAAAATACACTTACTGTATTTGGAATATATGCCAATAATGAAATGCAGCAATCAGATTAAAAAATTATATGAAATCCTCCGGGCTAGAATCCGTTGTATGTGGATTGTTATGTAAAGAGTATCTGGACTTTTATACAGTACAAGAAATTACGAAGAAACCCTGGGAATCCAAAAATTAGCTTCATGGGATTCATTATTTTTCAGTGAGGGAAATTATGTTGAAACTTTTATTGCTTTCTTCTATAAACAGTTTTCATTATTATAATTTGATTGTGTAAGCATGTCAAATTATTACAAGTTTAAAAAACAAAAAACAAATAGAAATTAAGTTATACAGACTTAAAGCCCACTACCATTCAGATTTCATTTGTATTTTTTGAGTAGTGGGCAAGTAGTAGTGTAACTCTCTTTCAATTTTTTTTACTGATTACTGAAATGGGAGGTTTCTCTTAAATACCTTCCTAAATAATGGATGTGAACAAAATTAAACTGTATCAGATTATTTATGAATGGGCATACCTTTACGCAACTGTGATAAAGTCTTTATTATTTAGTGTTTTTGTTACTATCATATTAACATTCATGTTTATATTATTTTTTACATCCCCTGAAAAAGATGAATTGCCAAACTTTTTGGGCAATGAGACTGCCTTTTTTGTTCTTGATGTGCATTATGTATGGACTAAAATAGTCATTAAGAAATCCGCCTAATACAAATGTTTTAACACATATTACATTGTTCTGATTTGTATTTTTTTTTTCTCTCGTGCCTAGATCTACCTATCCACATCTTTTCTTTATGTGCCTTCAATATGTTTTATTACCATTTTTCTAAGGGGGTAGCATTTTTCTATAAAAAAAACTTCAATAAAAATAGATTAGGATTCAATCTTTATTATCTCTTCTGGAGACATTAGTGGTGGTACTGTTTTGTAATATTCTGTACAAAACAGTTCTAGAATATATTCAAATCAAAGTCCCATCATTCTTGGTTTTAATAAATAATTATTAAAGCTGAAATGTTTTCCTGAAATAGAATTCAGAGATTCACATCATTCCACAATTCAGCATTTTTCCTGCATTTCCTGATCTCCGATGATTTGATCCTCAGCTCAGAAATATTAAAATATTTCACCTTCCCAGGAACAAACAATTCATTACACATGGCCACCCTGGTCCTTGCATGCCAGTGATACTATTTTTTTACAGATAATATGATATAAATTGTTTCTCTGTTTACATTGGGAATTGTTGGGGGGACCCCATACACCTTGTCCAAGTAACTGAAATGTTTCAGCCTCTGAATTTTAAATCTTTCCAACACTCCTTCCCAGTGTTCAGTCTTCTTTCTTTGTCTATGTTAAGAGGACAAAATGTAGGGAAGGTTCTTTCTTCCAGGAATATTTAGGTTTTTGCCAACCTTTATGGTAAATAAAGGTTTCTTTTTCTGCCAACTAGACTAGTTGTTTTTTCAAGTATTTTTGTGTACATGTACAAGTATATGTTGTACAGTAAAAAAAAATACTAATTCAGATTCAACAGATACAAATACAAAAAAAGATTGAACCCTGCCCCAGCAATTTATGTGGGGTAGGTAGGACACTAAGCTAATTACTAGAATCCTGGAATTTTGAGTAACAATAGGTTCCAAGAGGAGAATAAACGTAACAAACAGTTAACATGTACTGATATTAAAATCAGGGCTTTTTAAGTCATTGAAGTGGAACCCTATGTTAGTGCTAAGAAAATGGAAATGGAGAGAATAAAATTCCATTAGTAGGATTCCAAAAATATCTGTACTTCTGTTATATTAGGTCTTGTTAAAATAGTGGGAAGACTAAGGTTTATTTTAGGATCATATTTAGACCCTCAAGTAAAGATGTCCAGTAACCTAGAGGTGTCATGTGTTAGGTCCAAATATTGCTAGGGGTTCCTTGAGCGATGAACAATTTGTGCCTCTTACGCCAGTTAAAGTGACATGATCTTTTTTGCTATCTGTAAGAGTGACATTTTTTCAAATAGCCGTTGATGTAAGATACACTGTTCCCTTTATCTATCACACCAATATAATGCGAGTTGTGACTGTTTTTATTATTGTCAGGTTTTCCTAAAGGACCAGAAAATTATTCCAAGGGTCACCCCATATTAAAAAGTTTAAGAAAGGCTGAGATCATGGGTGAACCTGGATGGTCAAGAAAACATGGATCCATTTTAGAGTTGCCGGATCACGGGTCCTCCCATCATAGTCTATTATACCCCAATCTTAAAGAGCTACAGCCAAGTGCACTCCACCTCAGTAAAAACTGGAAATCCACAGCATCTCAGGCATCATGCCTCATAAATCCTCCTATGTGCAACTGTAGATGTCTGCAGAATACAATAGATCCATCAGGAAAAATGATTGGCTCATCCAAATAACATTAACTGCCTGCTAGGACATGCTTATCTGGTAATTCTGTACTGTGGACAAACGCAGTATCCCACACAACCTATTTTGTCCAGCAATGTCACTTGCAGCACTGTGACTTGCAGCGCTTGTCAATGTGACCAGAACTCACATGACCACCAGAACAGCAGCTTCAGCGTTTTCAGAAACGTGTTGTACAAATAATTGTGAACTAGGGGCCCCACCAGAGGATCCTGTGTACTCTCCATAGAAAACTTAATACATGCATACAGTTAATACACAAATATATGATTATTATTAATAATAATAGTGTTAATAATTAATAATACTAACAATTTTACTTATAAAACACCAACACAGCTCTGTAAATTAAATAAGGTTTGCAAATGACAAACCTGCCCAATAGACAAGTACAAACAATGACACAGGTGGAGTAGTAGACCCTGCCCCATAGAATGTACAGTCTAAAAGATACTAAAACTTATGTTAGCAGCATCTTATCCTCATGCAACCATTTGTGGAGTGCATGTAGACAGAAAGTGGCTGCAAAGAGACTGCAAAAATGCTACAAAATTTTAGGGCAAAAAATATTTAATTTTGGCACTTAATGTGCCCTCTTTTTTTTTAATCAAAAATGACTAATTTAAATAAAGAGGTAGGGAAATCGGGCAAGGTTGTGCTAAGTGCAAATATAAATGAAACAGGAATCACTTAATCACCCTTCATTGGCTTCCATTTCACCTAAGAATTAAATTCAAGCTCCTGTGCTTTGCCTTTAAATCCCTACACAGATCCTGTCCAAACTACCTTTCTGACCTGGTAGATAAATTCTCCCCTAGCTGCTCTCCTTGCTCCTCCAATGACCTACTAATGACTTCTTCACTCAAAACCTCATCACACACACGGCTCAAAGACTTTTCCAGAGCTGCCCCGATTCTCTGGAACAGTCTTCCTCGTCCCATTCGGTTTGTTCCTATGTTCCACTCATTTAAAGGAGCACTCAAAACACACTTTTTCAGACTTGCCTACCCGTCTTCTTATGTCTCTTAAAACACTCACCCATCACTCCATATCTCCCTATATCTCCCCTCCTATTGTGTGAGACTTCCCGCACTGCCTAGATTGTAAGCTCCTCGAGGTAGGGTCCTCTTCCTTGTGTCACTCCACCTGTGTCACTGTCTGTAACTGTCTGTCATTTGCTACCCCTATCTTATGTACAGCGCTGCGTAATATGTTGGCGCTATATAAATCCTGTTTATTAATAATAATAATAATTGTTGAGACATTTTTCTTGTAGAAAATACTTACTGTTTGCTGTATTTCTGTAAAATATTCAATGTTTTTAAGGTTGTGAAATAAAGCTATTGCTCAAAAAAATTAGGGTAACAATCAATCAACAATTTTATTTTACTTTGTTCAATTAGGAAGCATAAATGGTTGTAAATCAATCCCTGACTTTGTTGCAAATTAAAGCAACTCACCTTTAAGCTTGCTCATTTTGACATTTGTTAAATAAGCGGTTCTGAATAAGTGGGGTTAAAAAAGCACTGGAGATGAAAACTAAAGGAGTTGAAAATTCAAAGATAGAACAAAAGTAACATTTTTAACTCCATTAAAGCATTAAATACTGTAATTGGAAAATTAGTGCCTTATGCATGTACAAATGGAGTAACAGATCTTAGATGAATACCGTTGCGACATATGTGAGCATGTCATCCTTCTGGAATCTCACATTAGAGATCTAAAGAACCGCATTGCAACACTGAGATCACTGGATAACTCTGATAGGGGTCTCCTTCTCACTGAGCAGGTAGTTCATGGGATAGATTTGGAGGGTGAAGAGGTTAATCGGGATGAACATGTAGGGAGCTGGGTTACTGTAGTTAGAGGGAGTGGTAGGGGTTCCCAGAAGGGGAAGGCCAGTCCTGTGTTTTAGCACCCTAACTTGCACCCTAATTTGCAAAGTTATGTGAAGATGTGCAGGTGGAAAACCCAGAGTTGGCAACCCTACCTGCTACCCTTAACAACCAAGAGATCAGTCCACAGTCAAGTAGGGGTGGAAAAGCAATGCAAAAAGTTGTAGACTATTAGTATTAGGGGATTTCATGATCAGGAGGACTGATACAATAGTTTGTTACCCTAAACACTTCAACCGAATGGTTTCCATGGTACAGGGATTTGGCATGCAGTGAATATGGGGATGCATAATATACAGTTAATAATTGGAGTCTGCTATAGGCCCCCAGTGCTAAGGAAGAAATAGAGAGTCAATAGAGAATCAACTACTAGCAAAAAATAGAAAATGCTACAAAAGCTGGCAATGTTTTAATTATGGGAGATTTTAACTGCCCTGACATTGACTGGTGTAATGGCCTTACAGGAACAGCAAAAAAAAAAAAAAATAAATATATGAATTTAATACAAGATATTTTCATGGTACAGTTTATAAACGTCCAAACTAGAAAGGATACTCTGCTGGACTTAGTTTTTTCTAACAATGCAGAGTCTATTTCTAACAATGCAGAGTCTATAACCAATGTGCATATATAAGAGAATCTGGGTAGCATTGACCATAAAATGATTTTGTTTAATGTTAGCTGTAACCAGGAAGCAAAAAAACAGGAAAGATAAAAACATGAAATTTTAAGAGTGCAAATTTTCCATTAAGGGCGGCCCTCTGTGACTTGGACTGGGAGACAATATTGTCCTCAAAGAACACAAAACCGAAATGGGAATGTTTCAAGTCTGTTCTACACACACACACACACACACACACCCTGAAAAATATATTCCAATGGGTGATAAGTTTAGGAGGCTAAAAAAAACCCTGTGGCTCACAGCAAATGTTAAAAAAGCCATAAGGAATAAGAAAAGGGCTTTCCAAAAATATAAAAAATATAAATATCACCTTCATCATTTGAAAACTATAGGGAATTTAACAAAAGATGTAAAAAGGAGAAAAAATTTGCAAAACTTCAAAGTGTAGGGACAATGTGGTTCATATCTTCAAAAAAGGAGCAAAATCATTACCAGGTAACAACAGACCTGTTAGTTTAACGTCCATAGTTAAAAAGGTCCTAGAGAATTTGAATAAGAACAACATGGAGGAGTTTCTGCTGGAAAATAATAATATAAGTGATGGTCAGCATGGATTCAAGAAAGACTTAAGTTGTCAATCAAATTTACTCTTTTTTTTAGTAGGAAGTAAGTAATCAGATAGACAGTGGAGTAACAGTTCTATTGTACTTGGACTGCAAGTACATTTGACACAGTACCCCAAAGATGGTTAATATGCAAGTTAGGGTCAACAGGCTTAGAAAAGCCAATCTGCAATTGGATAGAGGATTGGCTTAAAGACGGCATCCATAGAGTGGTAATTAATGATTTATACTCTTAATGGTCTAAGGTTATTAGTGGTTTACCCCAGGGTTCAGTGTTGGGACCTTTACTGTTTAACATCTTTATAAATGATATTTTATGTGAGACTTGAGACAAATTAATTGAAAATTAATATTTGTTGGAATACGTATAAGGGATTACCTTTAAGGAAAAGGGACTGCCAAACGCCACCATATAGCCCCTTTATAAACCACTTCAACCTTTTGGGGGAGGAGTCCTTGTCCCTAAGCACTGGTACAGTCTGGTGCAAGCAATATTTGTACTATTAAACAAATTATTATTAAAATAAAATTGTATAGTTAGAGATAATTCCAAACGTATTTAAAAGCCACTTAAAAAAGACTCCCCAGCTGTTGTATGGTATTTCATTTATTTAGGTTTTATATGTTTAATAGCAGTGCCGATTTAATATTTATGAACTTCAGTCTATACAGCAATGTGAATTCCTAAGTTTAAACAAATCGTTAAAATTAAAGTCTTTATTCCTCAGGCTGTATATCATTGGATTCACCAGTGGAGTTCCTGCAATGTATAATAATGACAAGAGTTTAGTAATGTCCATGGACTTTCTTCTATCTAGTACAAAATAAACAAAAAAATGAGGGTTCCAAAATAAGTGCACACTGAGCTCAGATTGGAACCACATTTGGAGAAAACTTTCTGTTTTCTGGTAATAGATGGGACTTGTAAAATGGAAATTTTATTTTTATATATGATACAATGATGACAGAGAATGCAATGGCAAGAAAAACAGAACCAAGGATTGTTATTTCTAGGTGATCAAAGGTGGTATCAGAACAGCAGAGTTTAAGGATTGGATCAAGGTCACAAAAATAGTGATAAATATCATTAGAAATACAGAACTGTAACTTTATATTATTATAATATCAACCAGTGTTATCAAAATGCTTATAATCCAACAAATGGCCACCATTATCCAGCAAAAACGGAGTCTCATGAATAAAGTGTAATGCAATGGTTTGCAGATGGCCAAATATCGGTCTTAAGACATCACTGTTAGAAGACAATATTCTACAGCTTCAACAAGAGCAAAACAAATAAACTAGGAGATGCATCCAAAAAATGGTATTATGGCTTCTTTTACCAAAAGAACATGGAGGGTATCAGGAGGAATACCAGTTGCCAGTAAGATATCAGATACAGCGAGCTGGGAGAGGAAGAAGATGATGGGAGAATGGAGGAATTTGCTGTAAGATACCATTGTGATGATCAGGAGGAGATGATCTGGTGAATCTTAAATCCTAATAGATGGATTATAGTAATAATTGGTTATGTTTTGCTCATTCATGACCTGACAACATAATATTAAGAAAATAATACCATCACATAATGTTTCTATATTACTTGGTATAATGCTTACTTGCAGTGTTCTTATTTTCCATGTATTACATTTTTTTCTACTTGCCTTACACCTCTGACATTTCTAGAACATTTGACTGATCCAAGAACAGTCTATTCCCTACCACAGGACCCTTATAGTTACCTCCTCCTCTAGAAGTGTCTAGTTACTATCTTTGTAAGCCCAAACCATGATCCTCTTTACCTACCCACCCAGGAATGATTGGGCAGTTTTAATAGAATTGTTCAAGAAATGCAAATTTCAAAGGTCTGGTCTGTGTGAGCAGGATAGTTTTTTTTAAAAATGTTGTTTTGCTGTTAGAAGATAGTTGGTGAAACATGATTTTAAAGCTCCTGCCTAAGAGGATCAGTGTGACTTATAGGAATAAGGAGTTCTATCCTAATTTAGAACCCCATGTAACACCAACCTTTTATGTAGTTTTTCAGTTTTTCTCCCAGTGACCACAAGACTGAAGCAAACTTTCTTCACCACCTACCAATGAAGGTTTGTTCTTCTTCAATGACCTATACTGTTAGGGGGCACATTCTTTTTCTATTTTTTTGCTTCTGTTTGTTTAATGTATTACCATTACCAGGGTAATTAAATGATGTATTGGCTGTCTTATACTCTAGATATGTCAAATTTTCATTTATATTTACACTGACCATGGTAATACATTTACAGAAGACATGAGCATAAAACCTACAGCGTTAATCTTGTATGACTACGCTGTACTCTTCATTATTGTAAAATGCAAGTTTTATAAATTCTTTAATGATGGCAGTCTGCTATATTTTCTACATTATGTACACCATAAGTAACAGCAGTCAGATAGAACATTCATTGTATATACAATGGAACCTGTATAAGGATATGAATAATTTGCCTATGACTGGTGCTCTATACCATGTGTACATCTGACCCAGTTTATCAGTCTGAATTGTTTTTTGGGCAAATCAAAGTGAATTGAAAAGCATAAACAGAGCCAAGTTTGCCAGGACGTGGTACAGAAGGTATCAAAGGAATAAACGTAGAACCAAATATCTACAATCTCAGTTAAGCTTTGGGATAGAAAAATATTTTAAAAGTCATTGTTAGTATTTTTCATGAGTTCTACTGACTGCAAGAAATCATTTCAATATGGCATGGTCCAATGTCACCACCACAAATCCAACCCTGAAAATTGCCATGCAGCTATCAGTGGAGTGAATGTACATAGGAGGCAGCTTCAAAGAAAATGCAGAGACTGAGCAGCGCAAAGGAATAATTAAGAGTAAAGGAAAGTGGAAACAAAAAAGAAATGCTTAGAGTAGGGGTTGGCAAACTCCGGCCTATAGGCTAGATACAGCCTAGCTGGTAGTTCGTTCCGGCCTAACGCCCCCTTGCCGGCCAGGTTTGCCAGTGGTCGTTAGGAACACCGGAGCTTCGGTGCCGCCTCCTTGCTGTGGCTCCCCTATTTACTGTGGCAGGCCTGATACTTTTGCCGTCGCAGAAAATAGGGAATGCTCCTTGAAGGTAAATCCCTCTCCTCCGCAATGCATACGGAGGAGAGGGATTTCACTTCAAGGGGTGATCCCTGGTGGGGCGGATCCATTAGGGCGGGACTCCCTGGCCCATCCCTGAAATGGCATAGTCGCCATAAAAGTTTGCCGACCCTTGGCTTAGGGAGTAACTAAGTGTTGATTTGAGTTATCATACATTTCACCCAAAATTACACCTTTTTCATGTTAGATTAAAATTTAATTTACATGTTTTCTAATTGAATCCAGTGTGAAAAATGTGTACATGTTGGGTAAACATGAATTTTGGGTGAAACAGAGCCAAAAGTGTAATTTAACTCTGACTTAAAAATAAAGTAGCCTCTAGTGCTATTATTATGTGTACAGACAATGGTTGTTTTTTTATGGTTAAAATGGATTATGTAGAGCTCCTGGGAAGATAAAATATTTTTTTCCTTGGGATTAATTATGGTTGGCAAGTTGTCTTTTAGAGAATGTTTATTGTAAGCCAGTAAAAAGCCTTTTTTAAGTAAACTATTGTGTGCAATAAACAAAAGTAACACACCAATTTAGTATTTATTTACAAATGATACCAGAAAAAGTTGCTTCAATTCTTATTATAGAAGCTGCAGTTTTACCATAACCTCTTCTCCATTTTCAATTTTTTTAGAGGTTGTCATAGTTTTATTGACAGTTTTTGTGCCTTGCCAGTTGACATCAGTTAGGCTTTAAGCCTGATGGGAACTTGGTAACATCATTGAAAGCCTACAGGAAACTTTGATGAAGACGGGCCTTGTGGTATGTTTACAAAAATATAATTTGGGTGCTCGCAGTGTTGTGACCAGCTCAAAATTTTAGTTATTTGTTTGGAAAAAAAATTGTTTGATTGAATAACATAGTTACATAGTAGGTCAGCTTGAAAAAAGACATAAGTCCATCAAGTTCAACCAGTAGGGAAATAAACATATCCCAGATATAAAAACCTATGGACAGTTGGTCCAAAAGAAGGCAAAAAAAATTAAATTGGCCAGTTTATTTGAAGCTTATTCCTGTTTTTTAGGGAATATGGAGTTGGGGGATGTTTCAGGGGATGTATTTATATTTAATTAGTTTTTGAAAATATGTTGGTACTGTTTTTTTTTTTACATGTTATTCTTTGTTGGGGTGTAGAGGGTACCCCTGTATTTCCATATGAAAGGTCAGATATCTTGTTGTGCCTAATTCTACCACTTAAGTCCATATAACAAAAGTTTTTTTCAAGGGGGACATATACTGCATAGTACTTTCCCTCAGCAAGTTCCCCCGTGGTTCAAAGGCATGTCACATGGTCTGGTACAGGAAGGGAAGTCATATGTTGTTTGACCTTCATGGCCACTCAGACTGCATACCTGGTTGGAGTTTAAAGGATCCCCAAGCATTTTTCTTTAAATCCATACATATTTTTTTATTGATTTTTTATTTTCAAGAAAAATACTTATCCAAATATGTCTGTATCTTAAAGGTATCAACCTTTAAAGCGTACCCCCAAACATGTTTTTCAAAGGTCCATTGTATGGTATTACATTTATTTATGTATAATTTTAGCCTTAGAAATCAACCAAATTTATTAGAAGATTTAACCCCTATGGATTACCTTGGGGGTCAGTGCTTGATAAATCAATGACCAAACATATTGCAAATATAGTTTGCAAACTGTTCTTGTTTTGCATGTCTGACAATAATTATGTATTTTAGTCTCTATTACACGATACATTCATTAGTTTATTTTCAACAATTTGTTTCAAGTCTTTTTTTTCAGGCTGTAAATTAATTGGATTTAATGTCAGAGTTCCTGCAGTGTACAGTAATGACAAGAATTTATAATTGTTTGCTGCCTTTCCTTTATTGGATATCAAGTAAACATAAACAAGGGTTCTAAAATAGGTGCAAAGATGAGAAATACATGTGGACAAAACTTTCTGCCTTCCAGTAATGGAAGGGATTTTCAAAATCGTAAATATAATAAATAAATATGATGACAAAATATGGGATGACAAGAAGAAAATATAAACCAAACAATCTCAATTGTAGATGAACAATAGTGGTGTAAGAGCAGGACAGTTGCAGGATTGGACCAAGATCACAAAAATAGTGATCAATACCATTAGGACCGCAAAACTGTAACGTTGATAAAATATAATTAGAATTATTGAAATACTTAAAATCCGAGGGCAACCATCATCAAGCACAAATGTTGTCTCATAATCGAAGTGTAATGCAACAGTTTGTAGATGGCCAAATATCGGTCATAAGACATAACTGTGAGTAGAAAATACTCTACTGCTTCTGCATAAACAAACACATAATACTTTGTGATGCATTCAGTATATGGTAATATTGTTTCTTTAACCAAAAGTGTCTGGAGGGCAATAGGAAGAATATCAGTGGCGAGTAAGATATCTAATACAGCGAGCTGGGTGAGGAAGAAGTACATGGGAGAATGGAGGGATTTGCTGTAGGACACCAATGTGATGATCAGGAGGTTTCCACATACTGACACATGATAATACTGTCCCAACAGCAGCCATGCTTGTTTTTAATTTGCTGCAGTCAATGTTCCCTTTGGTTAGACAACAGCTACTATATCACTGGCACCTTCAAGAAGCTTCTCCTCTTCTATAGCATTGGCCTTGGTGTTCTAGTTGGTCAATTTGAATCATCCAAGAGGACTAAACTACTTGAACTGAATTTAGGAGCAGTAAGAGAAACATGTTGGCTGGCACGGGGTAATGTGTGTAACATGTATATTAAAGTAAATGTAAACAAAATACTTAGGATCTCATCATATCTCCCTTTCATGGGTTTTCAATGGAGACTACAAATACCTGTTTCAGCACAAGGCCTCGTCCAATGTCACCAGCACAAACCCAGCCCCGAGAAATACTGTGAAGCCATTGTTGGAGTTTATGTAGATGGGAAAGACCAAGAAGCTACCGGTGATTGACAACAAGGTGTAACAAAGGATACCTAAAGTTAAAAAAAAATGCAATGCTTTTTAATATTTGTATAATTATTTCCAATTAATTTCAAAATTTACACCTTTCATCACATTGGATCCAAGTTAAAAAAAATGCATAAATCATGAGCAAAAGTTGATTTGATTTTCTAATCAAATCCTCTGTGAAAAATGTGTAGTTTTGGGGTAAACATTGAGTGAATTTTAGAAACATTTAAAACCCAAGTTTAGGGTTTAAGTATACCTTAAAAATCATGTAATCTCCAGTGTCCTAGTTCATTTAATAAGGTGCATAGATAAAGTGCATAGAGGTAAATATTTTATTAAAGACAAACCAATGAATGTGAATTATGATTGTTCACTGTGTGTTACTGCAATATGTTTGACGTAAGAAAAAAAAAATACAAAAATTAATACCTACAGTACATGATACATAAGTAAAACAATAAATTTGCATTCTATCAGCTAAATAAGAAATAATAAATACATTTGAATCCTAAAAATAAAACATTTGAAAACATCTTTCTAAAATATAATTACCGTATTTTTCGGACCATAAGATGCCCCAGACCATAAGACACACCAGTTTTTAGAGAAGGGAAATGAAGAAAAAAAAGATTCTGAAACAAATAGTGTCCTAAAATATTTTATGTGCATTAAAAACCAACATCACAGTCATAAACACATGTAATCAACCCTGTAAAGTAAACAGCAGCATTTAGAACCATTATTAACAAATAAAGTCAGCAAAAGACAAAATTACTGCCATTGATTGTCCCCTTCTGATCACTATATGCAATGATTGTCCCTATCTGATCACTCTATGCAATGACTGTCTGTTATGCAAGCGGGTGTGGACCCACTGTGCCACTGACCGGGTATACTCCAGAGGGGCGTGACTAAGCAGCCACCAGGTCTTCGCTAGAGCCTCTGATGGTGAGGATAGGCTTGGGCTGAGGGGTAGCTACCAGGTGCCACTCCAGAGCAATCCCCAGGCCAGTGGCAGCTGACCACAGGAGTCAGGAAGCAATGATACAGAACCATGCCCAGGCGGCAAACAGGCAAAGTCCAGAAAAGTAATCCAAGGTCAGGGTCAGGCAGCAAACAGGCAAAGTCCAAAACCTATCCGAGGTCAGGGTCAGGCAGCAAACAGGAGTCCAAAATCATCAGCAAGGTCCGGTACACCGTAAAGCAAAACAGGAACACACCTTAGCACAGAGAGTAACACAGAGTAAGCCAGAGCCAGAGATTGCTCATGCAACTTCCTGTAGTAGGAGGTGCCTTTAAGTACCTGCAGGTAATCACCCATAGGCTGTGGGAAACAGAGGGCGTGTGTTACCTCATACACAAGGAGAGACACACCCACACCAGCTCAAACACCCGAGCAAGTCTCAACACAGGTATTGAACATAGGAAGAAGGTTACCTGAAAGACAGGACCCGGCGCCCGTGCCTGCGATTAGGAGCAGTGGCGCCGGCACGACCTGCAGTGCTAACACTGTCCCCTTCTGATCACTCTATGCCATTGATTGTCCCCTTCTGTTCACTTACCTGTAATTAAGTGTAGGGATCTCCGTTAGGGCAAGGATCTCTGTTAGGCAGGGATCACCAGCTTGCTTCCTGGTGCAGAATGCCGGCTTGTTTCTTTCAGTTTTACTCTGCACTGCAGCCAGGAGCAGACACACACTGCAGCCAGCATCGAAAAGACACACACAGGAGAGAAACACGGTAAGAAAGTTTTTTTTTAACAGCATATGTGAAGGCTATATTTGGACCATAAGACGCAGGGACTTTTTTCCCCCACTTCTGGGGGAAAAAAAGTGCGTCTTATGGTCCGAAAAATAAGGTAACAAGTTTTAATTATTCCAGTTGTGAGTTAAAAGACATGATCACTGCAGCTATTGTATTCCTTTTCAAAAATCTATATTTATTTTAATTATACCTACAAACAACAAAAAAAGGACACAACATAAAATCAGCACAGCTATGAAACTTTTTCTGTGTATTAATCTTTGTACAATGTTTTTTTAAAGCTAGAATAGATTATGTAGAGCTCCTGGGAAGCTAAAAAAAAGAGTTTACTTGGGACTTATTATGGTTGACAAATTGTTAGAGTGTTTTCTCTTTTTAGAAAATGTTCATATGCAGTGTATAAAATAATCAAATGTTTCTAAAGTAAAATGTTCTGAAAATGTAGTATACAGTAGTTTGGAATTAGGAGATTTAGGAGAGTTTAAGCGAATTACTCAGAGCAGTGAATTATCTCTCTTCAAGGGATATTGTTTTGTACGCTAAGCACAGGACACAAGTTGGGGTTCCAATATAAGTGTTACCATACTGCAGAGGACACAGTAGTGTAAAATTGGTTAGTTAAATCCTAATTGACCCAACTGGTGTATGCTTATCTGATACTAATGCTGCACCCCTTTTTATATTGGGGGGATAGCTCAATAAACTCATTTTTTAAGCCTGCTAGCCATAAGTCAATAGCCCTGATTTATCAAGCAAAAGCAGAAGTTCGCTCACGCTCACATATTAGCTATATGACATCGGACCCCCCTAACCCATTTATCAACATATTTTAAGCCACCAAGAATACTTTGGTGTATTCTCTCAACATTTATATACTGAAAAATTCTGACATTTTGAGGCACGCATTTCAGGCTGCTTGACCCTAGCGAGCTTGCATTAAAAGTTATTCTTTATCAAATCATTCTTTCAAATGGCACACACCTTCCAATTAGCCCTAAATAAAAATGTATGATGTGTTCAAATGTTTAAAACATATATATTTACTTAGAAATAAGCATATTGTAAATGACCTAATATTTAATTTAACTGATTTCAGCTGTTTACATAAGCACATACCTAAATGCTTATGATTCGTGACCGGAGGCTCTGTCTGGTGGAGAAAATGACAAAACCCTTCCTAACAATAATTACATATACATTTTAGGAAAAACAGGTTGAAGAATTGCAAACCAAGAAAGACCATCATGTTAAAACACACAAAAACATTGCAGCAAACCATCCAAGCAAACCTACTTGATTTACCCCCCCCCCCCCCCCCCCACAAACCAGTACATTTAAAAAAGTAAAAGTGAAAATACATATGTATTTATATACATTTTAATCTATTTTTACATACCCACACAAGTAAAATTGCTAAATTTTCCTTCATTCATGTATTCTAACATCTTTGGCAATAATAATATTTTCAAATATTTGATTTCTCTAAAGCCAAACTACAATGAAATTTGAATCAGATTTTTTTTCTTTTTTTTAATTTTTTTTTTCATACTTTTGTGTGATGAGATGACATATTATAAAGTGCTTATTACTATATATACAGCTTGATATGAATTAGTTTGCAGTGTTGCAACCAATCCAAAGACAATAAAAACAACTGCAGCAAATCAAATTATAAATTAACCCATTTTCTGACTTAGTAAATGTAACATAAAACTTTAGCACTCACCAAAAACTAGGTGTACCCTAATTGATTGCTATGACATCTCCATTGACAGAGCTTACCAGACCCACCTCAATCTCATAGGGTGGGTGATGAAAAATAATCACCCTAATTGGCGAATTCTTGACCACGGCTCATTTATCAATGCTCTGATCCTGGGGCTGGCCCATGAGCCCTCGCCATCGGATCTCAGTAATATGTCATGCCCCGCGAGCTTCCGTACATTTGCTTAATAAATCTAATAAAATTCTTAAAAATTCTGATATGAAGTGAAATGAATCCCAGAGTCAGTGAATACTTCACCCAGGGTTTTATTTTTAGTGGTTAGGGGATTCCAAGGGTCAGATAGTTTCATTGCATTTTATTATTATTTTCACTAGGCCTATGCTCTAGTTAGCACTTGAAAACCTCCGTCAGACAATCTAGAAGAAACGCCCTCCTCTGATGTTGCTGCCTTCCCAGTGACAGTCCCAAATTAAGAGGACCTCTCTCATCCCCCCAGCAGCCCTTTTAGCATATTTTTTCTATCTTATTCTCCAGATATTTATTTATTTTAAAACTCCCACCCTATTCAAATCCAAACCTAGCCACCTGGCCACCTGGCGAGTGATAGGCTTCCACTTTCACTAGGTCTGGGCCTTTTCCTGGCAACATGAGGCAGCCAATCATCACTTGCAAAGGACAATCTGAGTCCAGGCCTTTCTAGAGGGCTCCACAGCCACACACTCCCCACTTAAAAGGATCTAACACCAGAGTGGTGTTACATAAGTTTATACTAAGCACTGATGATACAACAGGCAATTAGTTTAAATGACATTAACAGAATCTCACCATCATTCTGACACAAGAACAGGTCCAATATAGTTCCCTCAATGTAGGCACTTTCAAGACCACTGAACTATACAAACAACACTTCAACAACACTTAAACTCTAAAATTGACTACAATGTATATTGATTTCATGAAAGTTCATGTAAAGTAGAATTGGGCAGTTCAATCGTCAGTAGTAAGGGGACATCCGGGGGGGAAACAGTATGGTGCACAGATGTTCCAATGGATAGAAATTACTGTAACATGGACTCTAGTGATGAGGAGTATGATGACCTGGCAGAACATCTCTGGGTTCCACAGTTTGGAGAAGAAGAAAGGTATAAGTGAGAGGCAGAACAGTAGCAATGGAGGGATTTGTCAGGCGTAGACATCACATTTCAACATTCTTCATTGTACCACAGAGTTTGCAACCCATTCTATTGCACCAATGCATATTTTAAGGGTTTCTCTCTGCTATAATGTCCTAACCAATCTGTATCAATACTGTCTAGCCACAATGTACAATGCTTGTGGCTGGTGTCTCTCACAGTGCATCTTAAAGTTCTGAACTGTTCTGACATTGGACAATTTCTACCAAACATATGCCTGGTTATTTGGGACATGGGGATGGGGGAAGATTTTAAAAAATATGTTGTGATTGTTGTGCTTTGAGTTCTTGTATACCGGCCGGCATCTTACCTGGTCCCGCTGATCGTCCACGTCCGTCTTCGTCCAGCGCCGGATGATCTCTGCAGGGAGAAGCCGTCCTGCGGAGAAAAAAAATGGAAGGCTTCTCCCTGCGTGCGTGCGTGATGACTTCGGCCCGTGTGCGGGAAATTCAAATAGAAACTCATTCATTCATTTTGTATTGGATTCAATACAAACTCCCGTATCCAATCCAATACAAAAAATAAAAAAAAATAAAATAAAAGTAAATAACTTGGAAATTCAAATTTATATTTTGTATTTGATTGGATACAAACTTGCGTATCCAGTCCAATACAAAATAATATAAAATTAATACAAAGTACATAACTGGTAAATTCAAACGCTCATTTTGTATTGGATTGAATACAAACTCCGGTATCCAATCCAATACAAAAAAATAAAAAAAAATAAAAGTAAATACATTTTTTATATTCATATTATCTACTAGAACCCCTGTTCCGACATATTTCTGTAAGTTACAGATCTACAATTTAAAAAAAAAATTTGATGAAAAACAGTGGATCACTTTTGGTACAGAAATCTAGACCTTAGTGTAACGCTCAGGTGGTTAAGCCTATTACCACTTAAAATTCAGATGTTGCAGTCTAAACTACTTAAAATGTTGAATTTATTTCAGCCAGTTAAAATATACAATGTAAAAGTTTATTATGTATCAAAAATATATGTAAGAATACTAAGAATGATAAGGTAATTTGGGTGAATAACTTTCTGAGTTTTTGCCACTAAAATAGTATTTCCGTAAGTAAAAGAATTTTTAGGAAAATTAGAATAATTTTTAACATGCTGAAAATGTATGTTACTGAGTCGGCAATTTATTGGTAAAGCCCCTGAACATAGTATTTCCACCAAAATGCGAACCCCAGTTGGACTGAGGGATTTGTGGGAACATGTGAACATGTGAAATATTTAATTTAAAAAGTTTAATTTAAAAAGTAGTTTTTCAGTAAATCAAAGTTGAAATATAGTTAGGAAAGTTGTGTATGGTTCTACCCTCCCCTTAATATTTATTATTATTTAATTTACTATGTTCAGCTTTAAGACAATGTAATTTTTTGGGGGGGATTTTTGTGTTAACTAACCTTAATATGTTTAAAGAAATAATAAGGATTGAACCTAAAAATCATCATAGCCAAAAAGGAAATGCAAACAATTGAAAACATTTAGGTAATCTACCAATCTCATAATTTATCTGTAAAATATATCCGGGAGGTCTTGCTGGGACTGTTTTTGTGTATCAAAATGGCCAGAAACAGCCCAAATGTTAGAAATAATATCAGGTATTAGTGCAATATCCAATGCAGGGAGCTCTGAGTAGAAGAAGCACACAAGAGGATCAAAGGATCTGCTAAAAGCCTAATTATTGGGAAATTTCCACACATTGTCATGCTTAAAGTCCTGCGGTGTCCTGGATTCCTTCTGTATCCCAGTGTAGAGGAGCCACCAGGCACGGCCATCATTTCCTTTGTCTTCCAGCTTTTGCCTATGTCAGCTGATTTCATACTGCTGAGGAACAAGTTCAGCAAATGTTTTCTCTTGTAAATATAAAAACCAGAAGTGTCTCGGCATGCACACTGTTTTTCATTGCAGGAAAAGCTCCTGGAAGGGGCATTTCGAGGCTTGAAATGAGCAGCTCAAGGCCTTCTGGGATACATGACATAGGTAACCCATGAGGGTCTGGGCTTCCCATTCAGTCTTTACCTCCACAGCTGTAAAATAAATGTTTTGCTTTATATAAAGTTATTATCTTCTGTTTCTTATTAAGTAAAAAAAAAGTGATAGGTCTGCTTTAAAGTGATACTAGGCATCTATGTACACTTGCAAAAGCAAAGTAGTACATTTTTATTTGCAACAGTTAAAACTTTGACTTCGGTATGATGGATTACTTGCTATTTTTTGTGCATTATCATAATTGTTGATGTGTCCTAATCAAAGTGGGCAACAAACGCTAATAATGTCACAGATGGCAAGAGATTGTTACGCAGGAGGTCACTACAGGAGGATACTATCCAGCAATTTGAATCGTGTATAAACACAGACTCTATTTAGGTAACAATTAAATATTACAAATTAAATAAAACCATCTCTAATCAAATTGCTCTCTACAGTTTTTTTCACGATTAGTTAAGTAAGGTAGGTGAATATTATTACAATTGAATAATCTTTCTCAATGTCCCTAGTAAATCAGCCTATTTCATTAGTAAATCATGTCCTTTCCTACAAAAATTGTACAACTTATCTTAATTTTTTTGTAGTATTATTTTTTTTAAATATTTTCCAAAAGAAATACAAGCAGACAACAGTTAAAAAAAAAGACATGCCAAAAGATTAAAAAAATTAAAATAGGGGAAAACTACATTGACTTGAAAATAAAACTAGGGAACAAAATGTGGCCGCTGTCTCTGTTAACATTCAAAAAACTAATCTACAGAAACAAAATTTATGTCACTAAGTAGACCCATGGTGTATTATTTTTAAAACATTCTTTTAAAGGGGGAACAAAATAAATTACATGGGCTTAATCTGCTCACCTATTGCCCCCTTATGTGTTTCACTATGTTTTACTTTTGAGTTGGTTATGATGAGTCGTTTGTTCTTAAATGAACATTTGTGAAAACATTTTTAAAGTTTTATAAATTGATTATCTTTGATAGCTCTACTCTGTGAACCCAAAGACAAATGCACTTCTAGGACATGCCACTAAGTGTTACCCAAGTATAAGCTTTTTCTAATGTAAATTATTTTACAATGTCAGGCCAAAAAAAAAAATCTGGGTTTATTCTCCACTGTATGGTAATTGGAACCATGACAGAAGTGACTACAGTGTATGTCCATGATAGGAATATAGTATGATGCCATGACTGCTCTCTACTAACTACCAAATGGTGAATATAATATAAATGTATTATTAAAATGATAAAGAATGGGATTACATCAAAAAGGCAATTAGCAACATCACTGCAAGTAAAACAATGGTGGTGTCAGATGTAAAAAGTCATAGGATTGGTCCAAGATGTCAAACAACGGTCCATAAAATTGAGTTTTAATTGTGAGAATTAAATTATTATAATGATATCATATCATTATTGTGTGAAATAATTCTAATAAATAATTAAATAATTAGCATTGAGCATTTAAATAGAGAAAATATTGTTAATTAATTACGTTGAGATGTACAATGGGAAATAGATAGTCAACCAGATAAAATGTGTGCTGAAGTGGTGTCCAGTGACAGCCAGAGGCTGTGTGAGTCTCATTCCCGCCTCAAATAGGTGGGGAGCTTGGTGTCTCTGTGATTTTCGGGCACATGCACTGGGACAGGTTCCAACCCCACATGCGCAAAAGTTCCCCTCCGGTTACCCTGCTCCCCCGTCCATCACACACTATTTAACCTCCCCTTATCCAGCAGATGGGGGTTCAATGATCCACAATGAAGATTGTGGATAAAACATCAAAGCACATATCAGAAGGAAGGTGCCTCACAGGTTGTGGGCGCTTTGTCCTCCACAAGACTGCGAAGAGGACAGACGAGGGAGAGAGATATGAAGAGAAAAGGGTAAGGGGGCGGTTACTAAAAAATGTGTAGAATATTTTAAAGTTATATACTGGTGTAAATGTGGCAGATATATCACTGACAAGGTGACAACTGAGGGTGAATAAAATGAATGTTTCAAATCAAGAAGCTTTTAAAGAGAATGAGAATACTGAGAAGACGTTAGTGTGGGGGATGGAGAACATGAAAAAGAGGGGGCATGAAAGAGAAGAAGAGTGTGGGACAAATTGTCTAAATACAAAAACAGACCATAAATAAATATATCTAACAGTGACAAACATACTGCTAAAATTGCTGATACTGGTATAAGCAAAACATTGATAGGTTGCATCATGCAATTTATTTAATTTTATTTATTGTTTCAATGCAATATATTATACTACTATCACTAGACAATATTTATATAGCACCATCATATTAGGCAGCACTGTACAAAGTCCAGAGAGACACTGTTATTCCTTAGACTCTTCTCTATCTCCCTGAAGAAGCTGAGTAGCGTAGGTCTGGTCCAAGATTACCCTTTCTTTTTCCTTTATTTTTAAACATTTTTTTTAATTAATTTTATATTTTCAGAACAAAAATAGGCAGAACAGACAGTAATCCAAATGATACAATCAGTGAAATATTGATGTGTTAAATATATACCAAACATTAATGAGACATACAAAACAAAAAAAACATAAAGAATAGAACCAGTACATTCCAAACATATATGATATCAATATCAAAAACATTCTTTCTCTTTCTAATACTGTGCAGGTTGAGTATGTATTTTTAAGTAATTACTAGTCTGCATCCATTACACACATGTAGTGACCCCCCCCCCAAAAAAAAAATACAAAAAGTAGTATTTTTTATAGTATAGAAGGAAAGGATATCATGCATGTCAGTTGGTGAAACTGTTGTCAGCAGGACAGGAAGTGAGGAGATATCTCTCAATAGTGCCTAAGGTAGCAAGAAAATTCTTTCCCAACCTTGACATAAATATTACCTTACATATCTGATTAAATTGACTACAAGTTTGGTTTTCTGTTAAAAGGCAAGTTCCGAAAATTGTTGATGAGTTTTCCAACAGCATTTTTCAACTCTTCATTCCTCAAGCTGTAAATAATTGGATTTATCAGTGGGGTACCTACAGTGTATAGCAAAGATAGGAATTTAGTAATGTTCCATGACTGGTCTTTGTTTGGCACCATATAAACAGAGCCCAAGGTAGCAAAATAGATGGACACAACGGTCAGATGGGAACTGCAAGTTGAAAATGCTTTCTGTCTGCCTGTGATAGATGGAATTTTAGAAATGGTGAATATGATATAACCATATGATACAATGATGATAGAGAAGGGAATAATAACAACAAAAACACCCAAAGACATGACTTCCAGGTGAACAATGGTAGTATCAGTACAGGCCAGAGCTAATATCGGATCAAGATCACAGAAAAAATGATCAATACTATTGGGCCCACAAAAATGGAAGGTTGATATGGTTAAAATTTGAATAAGCATTGCTAAATTACTTAATATCCAACAGATGATAACCAAAATCCAGCATAGCTGCGGATGCATTATCAAAGTGTAATGCAATGCTTTGCAAATAGCTAAATATCTGTCATAGGACATCACAGTGAGAAGAAGACATTCCAAAGCTTCTACGATACCAAAGAAGTAAAACTGGGCAAAACAATCAGAAAACAATATCTTAGTTTCTTTTATCAGAACACCATGGAGCATGTTAGGTAGAATGTCAGTCACTAGTATGATATCCGATAAGGATAGATGGGAGAGGAAGAAGTACATGGGAGACTGGAGGGATTTGCTGTAGGATACAAGTGTGATGATCAGGAGGTTTCCACATACTGTTGTACAATAAAGCATGAGAAATAAGAAAAATACCAAAAATATAAAATGTTGGGGAGGCTGCAATCCTAAGAGATGGATAAAGGAAACTTTGGTCCCATTTTTCCCTTCCATTGCCTAAAAAAACTAAAATCCTGTAAAACCTCATAAATAATGGCTGAATGCGTTGGTGGAGATCTGGACTATGAACTTGGTGAGAGTTTAAAAATAAGATCAAAATCCAAATAATACTAACAACTCATATGTACATATATACATTGGCAAAGTCTGTAGTGGTTATAGAAATATTCTTCCCTTTATACGTAAGCCATATAAATTGAATTAAACAAGGGAATATGAAACAGGTTTAACAAGAGATGTCTGGAATTCATTGGGGAAATTTACCTTTATTTCAGAAAAACTTTTCTTTATTATAGAAATGTGTGTGCTGTTTAAAAAAAAAAAAAGAAACTAGGAAAAAAACTTTTAGGATATATCAGAATCAAATCTTTTTTTTTTTTGCTTTTGATCAGAGCAGTGTATTGTTAGGGTTTACTTAGGTAAATTAATACTTGGTATTCATTTACCTTGTACTTGGCCTTTTAGTACAAATATACTCATGTCCATTAAAAAAGTTTAAAAACCATGCTTACACTTTCAATTACAGAAAAAATATATTTTGGTAAATTGTTACATGTTTGCATTGATCCCCCTGACTTTGGTGACAAAACCATGTTCATGGATTCTGCAAATAAATTTGGCAAATTACATTTTTAAAATGGCAAAAATATTCACCGAACTATCTGGTATTTCCCAATTTTATTTCTTTCTAGAGTCTGCTCACTTTTGAATCCATACTTTTATCTCACTTTTAACAACTCTCCTATATGCTCTCTATACCTATGACCTTGACACCATATGGACATCTTTCACTGTATTTGAATTCTAGCTCCTTTTCCCTGACTTCTTTTTATAGCACCAGGACTATTGAGTTAGGGGTATCCCATCCAACCCCTTGGCCTCCTATCCTTCTATTCCACCAACCCACGCCCCGTCCCCCCTAGTTGGCTGATGGCTGCCATGTGGTGAGTGGTGGCGGATCCATTGCCCCGACCCTCTTTTCCCCATATAGATACATCCACTGATGCATCCACTACACCGCAATAAGCATCCCATTCTGGGACAGGAGTATAGAGCCAGAGATCAGGAGGGTGTTTCTCATCTCCCTGAGTAGCATAGCCTAGGTGCGCATGCGCACAAGCCCCTGGGTCCAGCGGGCGCATGCGCATTCGCAAATACAGGACGCCACCATCGTCATGGAATACAAGGCAGGCCCTGCTATTCCCCACATGATTCTGCACACACTAGGGAAGGCAGCGGCTGCAGACCTATCTCCCTCCTGGCATGCTACATTTTTGTCACATACCATCATCAGGTACTAGCTTTTTTTTATTTTGTGTATACCACTTCTGCTTTTTCTTACCAGCATTCAGTCACATACTCTGCTATGATGTCCCACTCTTTTCCCCCCTTTTGGTAATCCTTTTGGCAAATTTATTACAAATACCTACATCTAATTTTTCCCATACACAGTCTACTAGAAGTAACTTTCTTTCCTATATACTCTTTTCCCCATCCTATTATTTCCATTACTTACCGTATTTATTTATTATATGGATAGGCAGCTACCACTGTATCTGATATCCCCCTCATTACATCTTTGATGGGGCTCACCAGTTCATGTACGAATCACTGAATTGTAGATCATGTGAGTTTAATGTCTTTTACTATTTATTATATGTATAGGGGTGATATATATATATAAGCTTCACATTCAAAAATCCGGCAACCTCCGGACATGAATAGTGCTGAATTTCTGAAAATTCCAGATTTGGAATTGCTTTCTCTTGGAGGAAGAAGCTAAGAGCTATTTGTGCCGGGAAACTGAAGGATCTGTATTATCTATGGCCAGATTTTATCTACCTGTAGATATATATGACTTTTGGTTTACTGTGTATTATTTTGGAGTTTGGTTTAATATTGTATGCCATGTTCCCTAATTGGAAATGGTTAGATTAATTTGTACAAATTTCCAAGTATCCTAGACTATTCCAAAGTACATTCCAGTACTTCACACACACTCTTATCAATTTTAGTTACAGGATTTAAGTTTTTGACCACTGTGGATGTATACTGAATTTACTGTTTACTGCTTTGTGTACTGATTTTCAGAACATGAAAAAGGTATTGTCCTTTTACTTGTACCCTCAGTATCCATGAGCCACCTCTTAAATTGGCTTAAATTTGAAAATAGAGGGAGAGGAAAGAAAGGTTTGCGGCTCACGACTTTGAAAAAGTGAGACAAATATACAAGCAAGTAAATACCCAATACCTGTTTAACATTGCACAGGATATGGGTTACTTAATAACTATACATATGTGTTCCTAACAACACAGCTTAAGCTGTATAGAATCTGACGCATTTCGCCACGAGTGGGCTTCTTCAGAGATGTGATATTAAACAAGCTTAGCGGTCTGTATGTGTACATTGATTTCTTTCTTTTTTATTATCTAGTCTCTGTGATCTGTATGTACATAGAATTGGAATCAATATCGTTGAAATAGCAAATAAGGTGTAACATAAACATCGCAATAGTTGTAAGCGGTATATTTAAACATATTTAGTGCATATACAGAACATTCAGTAATATACTACTAGTACAAAAAATACAATCTAATCAATTTGTTACTTAGGTGCTGATGTGAAAAGATCAGAACATGGGAGTGCAGGGATGGAATTAGTGACATATAAATGGGAGTTTAGTAGAGGCTGTATCTAGATAAAAATGTATTATAATAATAATCTCATAATAAAAGAAAAGATTTGTAACTAACAGTGTCATTAAGGCCAGGTGGTTGGGTGGCCCCTAAATTTATTATCTATTTAGTTTCACACTGTAATAATCTCTTGTCTAGGTCTAGACACCTCTCTGATAGGTAGGTGTTCAAGGCCAGAGAACTGTAGGGGCCGTGCATCATATTGGTTATGTGTGCCAACGTGGTGGCATACTGGTGTGGTAATTCTTCCTACCTCTATGGAATGTCTTTGCTGTCTTTCCTATATAAAATGAGCCACAAATACAGGTAATCATGTAAATCACACCTGCTGTCTTGCAGTTATTCTAGTGGTTTGGCCGATGGTCCATATAATTGGGTAAGGTAGTTACTAAGTTTTTTTTAATCTAATTAATTTTTAATTTAAGTTCTTTTTTAATCCAAATGCATTGTTTGCAGTTGCCACACTTGAAAGTGCCTTGGACTAGGTTTTGTTTCGAGTCACCTGCATCTACAAGGTAGTGACTCGACACAAGATGGTCTTTGATGGATCTGGATTTCCTATATGTGATAAGTGGTTTGTTGCTAATACATTTGTTGACCTTGGAGTCAGACTGGAGAATATGCCAATTGTGACTTAAAGTTTTGTAGATGAATTCATGATTTTGGTTGAATGTAGTGATGAGTCTAGTTGGGGCTTGAGAGTTAGTGTTGGATTGGTTAGTTTTAAATATTAAATCCTCCCTTTCATGACTTTACTATAGCTTTACTATAGGATTGTTTAAGCAGATGTTTGGAGTACCCTTTTTGTAGAAGTCTCTTCACCCGGAATGAATATACTTGGTAAAGAATGAGAAGATTTTTTGTCAGCAATTGAGGACAAATGTCAGTCCATGAAGCGCAACGAGTCAGATATAGACACTCTAAACTTGAAACTTAAATACCGGTTAGAGAAAAAATCACAACTATATTGGAATTTTAACTATTTCCACAAATACATTAAAGAAGCTTGTAATCCTTTTGGTCTAAGGATACAACTCTTCCCAAACATTAAGAACATAGAAAAAATTTGAGCCCATAGGAACAAACCCTGAATAAATGTTTAGAGGATTTAATGAAAATATTGATCAACTATTATGATGAGGAGATCAAGAAAATAGACCATAAACTATACCAATTACAATCTCACCATTTACATAATATGCGCCTACATGCTTTTTCTGATAAATTTAATGATCTGAAAACTAAATCAGAGAAATTTAATACTGCGATTATCAATAAAAAAGATAAGAAGCTTCAAGGAGACAAGTGGGCATTCATTAACTAAAGAGCCTACAAGTGGAATAAATCAACCTTACCCAACACTACCAACAAAGATAGGAAAAACCACCAACAAACAACAAGAGGAACCCTCCAAAATACCACTAGTTGACAATCTAAACCAACAGATTGAGTCCGTTAACATTACTGGAAAACAACACAAAAAAACATTTCTTAATGACACACGAGATTCCTTACAAGATCCTGAAGGGATACCTCCTACCACATTCCCAATCCACACCAATCTCCCAAATTATTCTTCCTCTATTCCCACAATTTAGAGATTATCTTCAATAACCCTACTCCACCAGGGGATACTCTCTCTTTACCCCCACCATCTTCACCTTTTAAGAAAGTAGGGAAACCTACACCGGGAGTTACTAAACCATCCCACATCTCCTTCCAAATATCCCCATCTACAATATTGTCAGACCAAACTAACACTTCCCTAAGCAAAAATCCAACCCCTGGAGCAACATGTGCCAACTATGAATCTATAGACGTCATTCCCAAGGTCCACAAATCTTTTTTACAACCACTCCAAAGACACAATCCCTCAGCCACCAATCGCAACAACACACTGGACAAATTTCCCATATAACAACAAGTGAAATGGAGATAATCAATCTGTCATCATACAGTCTATCTGATGATGAAATACAAGTCCTCGAAATGGGCTTATCCTTCTGCCCCTCACAAAATATGGATAAATTTGAACCTATTAAGGATTTAAACCTGTTAGCCAGGAACCTTGCACTTAAGGTTATGTATGACAAAACATCCCAAGAATCTCCCTGCCCTCCATCCACACTTTATCAAAACTTCAACACTCACAATTTTAAAATCCTCAAGGACCTGCATATGCAATTAATAGAAAATAATGTGAGGATTCACCAGACACAATATTCCTCCGATTACAGAACAAAACCCCTCAGCTTTACTTACTAAGAAACCCAAATCTTCCTACTATCCACCTCTATCCCTAAACCCACATATACAAACCTTCATAGACACGATTACTGAGCAAATTCTGAGGAGCAACCTAAATATGGAACATCAGGATACTAATTTCACAAAAACACCAAGCCCTCAATAAGCTTAAACAACAGAAAGACATAATTTTTTAACCCTCAGATAAAGGGGGGATATAGTAATTTTAAACAAGGAACACTACAAACACATCTGTATAAATATTTTAGAAAATAAAGACTAGTACCGCTTGGTTTCCAGAAACCTACTTATCCAACATAAACAACAATACCATGATTTGATTGGTCAAGCCTATCTCAATCACACTATTGACTCAAAGACTAAAGACTTCTTGAAGATTTAACATCCCATTCTTCCAACATTTTATGTACTCCCTAAGGTGCGCAAGAATCTTTAATGCCCCACTGACTGCCCCATTTTATCAGGACACGATTGATGTTTTGAAGTTTATGTCACACTTACCTGTTCCTCACTAAAGCACAGACTTCATTCTCCTGCGCATGCTTGCGGTTCTGTCCCTGGGCTTGCCTCTGTTTCCATGCTTGATCAACTCCGTCCACTCTGCTGGCCAATCAGGAAATAGCCTCTTGATCAGCCCCGGCTTTTTAGCTAGCTCACAGACTGTATTTTGTGTTCGTGAAATATGTCTCGAGCCCCTAGTTATATGAGCTAGTTCCTGTTCACTTGTGGCTAAATTCAGTGTTTCCTCTGTTCAGCTCCTGCGTTAACTCCTCGTTGTCCAGTCTGTTGGTTCCCAGGCAACTTCCCTGTGCTGTTCCAGTGTTCCTGTCTGTCTGTGGATATCCTTGAGTCTCCTGTGCCTGTTGCTTCCAGTGTTGCCTGTGCCTGCAGTGGCCCCTCTTTTGTTTTCTGCCTGTCTCGACCCCGGCTTTCCTCGACTATCCGCCTGCCTTATGATTTTGTACCGTGCTTACCCACCTTGGTGTGCCCAAGCACTGCAACCTGGTCGTAACGTGCAGCGCAACACCCTCACCATCAGGGGCTCTTGAGAAAACCTGGTTACAGCTTAAACTCCACACCTGGGCCCTTCTCAGGGCTCACACCAGCTCCCTACAAGCCGCAGCGCCCCTAGTGGTCCCGTCTCTCCGTGCATGACAGTTTACGCACAACATTGTAGTTTCACTAAATACATAGATCGTTACAATTGATGTATACCAGTATACCACACAAGCTGGGCATACATACCATCTCTGAATGGCTCCAAAAAGCGTACCCTATAGATCAAAACAAATTTAAAATCGAACTTCTGACATTGATCCTTACCAACAACATCTTTAACTTTGATGGTAAAATTTACTTAAAACAACAAGGTGTTGCCAGGGGAATGAGGTGCTCTCCCTCCCTCCAAATTTATTTTTGGGTCAGTGGGAGAACATCTTGCAGATAAATTTAAAACAAAAATCCTGTATTGGAAAAGGTTTATTGATGACATGCTTCTTTTTTTGTACAGGTCCTGAATCACTGACTGATTTTTTTTTAAATTTACTATGGACAAAAGTAAAATACAGTTACGTTTTCTTGACTTATTCATCAGAATCAACTCTAATCAAAGTATTACTAGTGATGAGCGAGAATGCCTCTGGCAGTGTCGCAAAAATTTCCTTGAACTTCCAATGGTTCTGCGAAATTTCGCCGAACCGATTTCGCGAAACCATCAGAAGAGGAAATTAAAACAGGAGGGTTTCCTGAGTTGCATTCAGACCTAGGAGTCCTCCTGTTTGCGATGCCAGGAGCACTAGAGGTGATCGCAGAGGATTTCAGAGTTCTTCTTGAATGTTTAATAATCATGCCAGTGGGGAAAAGGCCTTGTTGTAGGAATTCATGTTTTGGCTAATCTATAATACCTGTTCCCAAAATGGGTTTATCAAGGAACATTCCCAGTATATTTGAACTATTGTGTCTACATCTAACTGTATATCTGGGAAACCATCTATGTAGTTTCTTTTGAGTAGTATGTCAATGGGTGAGAAGCTTATATAAGTTTTTTTGCAATTTAATATTTGTGGACTAGAATACATACATTACCCAACTGTTCTACCATTATAATGTATCTCTCATTCTTGTAAATATGCAATAAAGTATATCAAACGTTTTACCCCTTTTGCATAACATCTCAAACAAGAAAGAAGATGTGAGAGATCACACACTTACCAATAATCTTCTAAAGTGTTGGATCTGCAAATACAACCAAAAAGGAAATGTGTTGCCATCAATTAGCTGTTAGAGCATTGGAGAAATGTTATCTCTAACCTAGGTGGAAATGCTTTATTGCCAACAAGAGGAGTCAGTAAATCCGGTGATGTGGCTAACACAAGAAAAATTTTTGTCCTATGAAATGCAGTCAAAGTGGCACCAATTGTTGGGTGAGATTTGGGGGACAATTAGAGTAGCTCATGGGCAACCAGCTAGACCGAGCCAGTGGAGCTGAAGGAAAAGAATGCACCTGAAATCCTTGCTGCTCATTCCAATCCAAAGTTCAAGCCAGCGTGGTTTCTGCAAAAGTAATAAGTAGTAGTATAGATTTCCCAGAGTGTTGCAGGTGTATATCAGGATGAAATTTGACATTCATGTATTATTTTCTTACTGGCAACATTCATTTTGACAAACATCTCCAAAAACAAGCTAAAAAAATGTACTACTACACTACAGAATACATTTTGATAATTCCAGATTGTAGAAAAGGCGTGATTAACTTATAGGAGGAAAGAAAAGAAAATCAATTTTATTCATTTTACAAATGATTTAAAAAACTAAGAAGGAATAACCAAAAATTGAAATGCAAAAAGTGTTGACAATATTTGGAAAAAACGAAAGGTTTAACTACAATACTGTTATTTTAGAAAGCCACCAGAAGTGCCCTGAAATGTTTTTTGGTCTTACCCAACATTTTATTCACCAGTTGTAAGGAAGTTTATGTTGATCCTAACTTGCTTGAAGAGTGCTTTTAAATTTTGCCAAATCAACATTGTAGAGTGCAGATTGAATGGATTCAGAAAACTGGGTGAACATTCACTGAACCCATAGTGGATGAAACCCGGGCATTTACCAAGAAATCAAAGCAAGTCGCCCAAGTGTTTTTCTTCCCGAAAAATAAAGGTGTGTGGATAGCATGTCCCAACACCAGATAAAATAGTCATGTTTTCAATGTAAGGTAGGAAATGATATAATGCATTAGTTTTTGATTTCTGTCTCTGTTTTAGATTTTCCATCGTTTCCTGTCAGGTGAAACTGTTATCAGCAAGACAAAATAGGAGCAGATATCTCTCAATGATGTTTCAGACAACAAAATCTTTCCTCACTCTTGGCCTAAATATAAATTTGAATGAAGGAAGCAAGAAAATCTTTCCTCACTCTTAACATTGATATTAGCTTGCATACTTGATTACATTGACTACAAATTTTGTTTTCTGTTATAAGTTAAGTTCTGAAAATTGTTGATGAGTTTTCCAACAGCTTTTTTCAACTCTTCATTCCTCAAACTGTAAATAATGGGATTTATCAATGGGGTACCTACAGTGTATAGCAAAGATAGGAATTTAGTAATGTTCCATGACTGGTCTTTGTTTGGCACCATATAAACACAGCCCAGGGTAGCAAAAAAGATAGACACAACGGTCAGATGGGAACTGCAAGTTGAAAATGCTTTCTGTCTGCCTGTGATGGATGGAATTTTAGAAATAGTTAATATGATATAACCGTATGATACAATTATGATAATGAAAGGGATTACAACAACAAAAACACCTAAAGAGATGATTTCTTGATGAACAATGGTGGTATCAGTGCAGGCCAGAGCTAATATCGGACCAAGATCGCAGAAAAAATGATCAACGCTATTGGGCCCACAAAAATTGAAGTTTGATATGGTTAAAGTCTGAATCAACATAACTAAATTGCTTAAAGTCCAACAGATGATTACCAAAATCCAGCATAACTCAGGACGCATTAACAAAATGTAATGCAATGGTTTGCAAACAGCTAAATATCTGTCCTAGGACATCACAGTAAGAAGAAGGCATTCCAAAGCTTCTACTATACCAAAAAAGTGAAACTGGGCGATGCAATCGGAAAACAATATTTTGGTTTCTTTCATCAGAACAACATGGAGTATGTTAGGAAGAATGTCAGTTGCTAATATGATATCTGATAAGGATAGATGGGAGAGGAAGAAGTACATGGGAGAATGGAGGGATTTGCTGTAGGATACAAGTGTGATGATCAGGAGGTTTCCACAAATTGTTATACAATAAAGGATGAGAAATAAGAAAAATACCAAAAATGTAAAATGTTGGGGAGTTTGCAGTCCTAAGAGGTGGACATAGTAAACTTTAGTCCCATTTTTCCCTTCCATTGCCTAAAAAAACAAAGATCCAACATGTGTAAAACCTCATAAATAGTTCCTGAATGAGGTGGTGAGGATCTTGACTAATATTTACGTATCTACATTGGCAAAGTCTGTAGTGGTTATAGAAATTTCCTTCCCTTTATATGTAAGCCAAATGAACTGAATTAATCAGGGGAATATGAAAACGCTTTAATGAGAGATTTCTGGAATTCATTGGGGGAAATAATTTTATTTCAGAGAAACTTTTCTTTAATAGAGCAATTTGTATGCTGTTGATAAAAAAGGAAAAAAAGAAAGATAAGAAATAACTTCAAGTATATGTCACAATAAAACTTTTTTCTTGGTTTTAAATAGAGCAGTTTATCTTGAAAAAAAGTTTAGGGTTTATGTACACATTAAAGTGTCTGGATGTTCAAACAGAATTACCAAGTATTACATTTAGACGTTTAGACACTTCCTGCAATATGGTGACCCAGCAGAGCTTTTGTATTGCCACCCTTTCATATGCACCCCTGTTGAAGAATATGGGCATGATTTAATACAGCTCTCCAAGATTGGATGGGATACACTTTCATCAATGAAGCTGGGTGACACAGCAAACCTGGAATGGATGGTCCAGAACTGAAAACATTTGCTAACAAATAGCAAAATACTTTTATTAAATCCATTCCAGGTTTGCTGGATCACCCAGCTTCATGGATGGAGAGCTTTAATAAATCACGCACTATGAATGGCCATTTAGGTATACCTTAAGCATGCATGGTCCATCAGTGTTCCAGTATAAGGCAAGTAATTCAAAAATATGAAGTAATGCTTATACTGAAGCCAGTACATGTAAAAATGATAAAGAAGAAAGGAAAAAAAGGACAAACAAAAAAAAGTATAAAAACAAGGTTGAAACATCTCAAACAATCATGGTACCATACAAAGGTCTTTACCAATTTAAATATCATCGATTTACAGTTTATTAAAGACTACAATAAAAAAAATTGTGGCCCTAGATTCTGTAATTACCTGCCGAGCGGTAACCCCGAGTGTGACTCGGGGTAAAAAAAAAAGATGCTGAGAGCGGTAACCCCGAGTCATACTCACAGTAGCTAAACCAATGTAAAACAATAGTAAATTCAGTCTTACCTGATCCACTGGCATCCTCCTTCATGATCTTCGTCTTCTCGCTTCCTCCGACATTCTTTGCATCTGATGAGTCACCGGTGACGTCGGTACGTGCGGACTTTCCGTTCGGGGCGTGGCAGGAATTTAAAATCTATTTGTATTGCTTTCAATACAAAATAACTGTATTAAATGCAATACAGTGGATTTATGTGTGTAAAAGCTGTACATTGTCTTTTGTGAACATTTATTTTACAGTATGATTGATTAGTTTGAGTATAATATTTATTTTTTTTTAATTTATTATTTTGACATGATTTTGTGTTTAAAACTTTAATATAGTCATACCATTATAATATTTTGGAAAATTAATTTTCATGAAAAACAATGTACCACTTTTAGACATATAAATCCGGACAGAAATGAACCGCCCAGGAGGTTAATGTATATTTAAAGAAAAGATGAAAAACAAACCAAATATTTTAATCATCCATAGCCTAATCATATTCAGATTCTTTGCTTGTGTTTGGTGAAGATTCAATTAAGTGAAGATTCTCAACTTTATTAGTAAATCAGAATACCAAGACGCATAATTTCCCACAAACCTTTTCCTATTCTGTTTTTTTTTTTAACCCAGTTGTGTTCCGATGCTTTTCCTATGATTGGATAAGTAAGTAAATATTCAGTGCAATTCAATGGCCAACCTCTTCTGTAAATCAGACCCATCCTACTCTACAATCATTAACAGATATCTCCCATTTATTTTATTTTATTTTTTATTATATTATTTTATTTTTTAAAAACTTTTTCCTTAAATTTACCAAATTTAAATAAAGTAATTTACTATGCAAATCCAATTTATGACAGACATAATTTGAGTGTCAACATATTTTTTATTTTACCAAATTTTCAATTCATCAAACTGCAACCAGTGGTTGATGAGCTTATAAACTTTTTTTTAGTAATTTTTAACTCTCTTTTTATCAGACTCTATATAATTGGATGCATTAGATGAGTGACCACAGTGTTCAGCAATGAAAGGGATGTAGTAAGATTTTATGGCTGTCCTCTACTAGATAACAAATGAACACAATTATAGTACCATGATAAATGCAAACAACAGACAGGTAGGGGCTGTATGTTGGGAAAACTTTCTGTGTGTTGGGATATTAAAATGGTGATTATATTATAAATACATGACATGATGATGATGATAAAGAATGGGTTGCCATCTAAAAGACAGCTTACTAATGTCACTTGAAGTTGAACAATCAAAGTAAGAAAGTAGTAGGGCCAAGATCTCCAAAAAAAAAAAAAAAAAAAAAGGGAAATATTCAGAGAATGTGGTGTGATAGCTGTGGCTTTGTTGTGCACTTATTTTGACATTTTATCTTTTTTAGTATACTCAGATTACCAAAATATGCAAAATTACTAACTGAATGAAAATACAAATATAATTGGTCAAATGAAAGTGTATTCTCTCCAGCCTTGGAGAGCTTCAATAAATCAGGTCCAATGAAAGAACAATGAACAAAGAGCAAGGAGGTATTTTCCTAAGTAAGAAAACACTATAGTAGTAGGAATGTGTGGATAACGAAGAAAAAACTAAGGAGTTTATACATTATTTATTTTGGCGAGCCAGAGTGATATCGTAGGCACAACTGTCCTTTTCTAAAACAGGTAGATCAAGCTTCAAGCTGGATTTATTAAATGTATGAGTAGAGAAGACTTGAATCTCTTCAAAGGTTCATCTTGAATGTTTAATAATCAGGCCAGTGGGGGAAAGGCCATGTTGTAGGCATTAATGGTTTGGCTAATCCATACTACCTGTTCCCAAAATGGGTTTATCAAGGAACATTCCCACCAGATATGGACCATTGTGTCTACATCTTGCTGAAATACCCAGAAACCATCCATGCAGTTTCTCTAGAGTAGTATGCCAATGGGTGAGAAGCTTTTTAAAGTTTTCCTGAAATTTAATTTGTGGACTAGAGTACAGGCATTACCCAACTGTTCTTCCATTATAATAGTGTTCACAGGTCTCTCTGGTTCTCTCTTAAACCATAATAGATTACCATTACCTGTAGATTACATGTGACATAGTATACCATACTTATAGTACCATACATAGTATACCATAGTATACCATAGTAAAAAAATGGCTTTCAGGCAAGCAAGTGAGGTTTACTTACAAAAACTGTTTATAATTGATAGGTAACATTTGGTTAGATGACATTTGGGCAACTTGGCACTATACATATACTGCTAAAACATCAGAAGTGCTACAGTGAGGAAAATAAGTTTGTGATTCCCTGCTGATTTTGTAAGTTTGCCCTCTGACAAAGAAATTACCAGTCTATAATTGTAATGGTGGGTTCATTGTAGCTGTGAGAGACAGAACAACAAAAGAACCCTGAAAAGAGCTTGATTTGCATTGTAATGAGTGAAATAAGTATTAGATCCCCTATCAACCAGCAAGATTTCAGGCTCCCAGGTGTCTTCACTGTATTCAGGTAACGAGTTGAGATTGGGATCACCCTCTGTAGGGGAGTGCTCCTAATCCAAGCTTGTTACAGTACCTGTAAAAAAGACACCTGTCCACAGAAGCAACCAAACTAGCCACCATGGCCAAGACCAAAAAGCTGTCCAAGGATGTCAGGGACAAGATTGTCGACCTACACAAGGCTGAACTGGGCTACAAGACTATCGCCAAGCAGCTTGGTAAGAAGGTGACAACAGGTGGCCAGATAATTCGCAAATGGAAGAAACACAAAATAACTGTCAACCTCCCTCGGTCTGGGGCTGCATGCAAGATCTCACCTCCTGGAGTTGCAATGATAATGAGAACAGTGATGAAGCAGCCCAGAACTAGATGGGGGGTCTTGTCAATGATCTCAGGGCAGCTGGGACCATAGTCACCAAGAAAACAATTGATAACACACTGCACCTTGAAGGCCTGAAATCTTGCAAACCCTGCAAGGTCCCCCTGCTCAAGCCAGCAAATGTACAGGCCCGTCTGCAGGTTGCCCATGAAGATCTGAATGATCCAGAGGATTTTTCAGCCAGGGCATTGAAAATTGGTCATGGATGGGTATTTCAGCATGACAATGACCCAAAACACACAGCCAAGGCAACAAAGGAGTGGCTCAAGAAGAAACACATGAGGTTCCTGGAGTGGCCTAGCCAGTCTCCAGACTGGTTGATAGGGGATCAAGTAATGATTTTACTCATTATAATGCACAGCAAGCTCAGACTTTTGAGCACTGGGTTTTGGAAGGTTATTTTGTTGTTATTCTGTCTCTCACACCTACAAAAAACCAACCATTACAATTATAGACTGGTCATTTCTTTGTCAGTGGGCAAACATACAAAATCAACAGGGGATCAAATACCTATTTCCCTCACTGTATATTATGTTTTGATATTATAGTTATATCGCGTAAGTAATCACTATCATCTCAGTGGAACCTGACACGTTTTTCCTAACACCTGAGACATATCAAGCCGGGTCAATCAGTAAATATTTTCAGAGATCTGAGTTTCAAGGTGGAATCTGCAACCTTGAAAGCTTAAACCCATTAAACATTTTACAGGAACCAAAACAAAACATCTACATCATTATTGTTTAGATTTGTTCAGCAAACTACAGCAGGGCATTGAAGAGTAATGTGCTCAAGTTTCCTTGCTAAAAACATCTGGTAAATGACCCATTCTTGTCAGTCTCAGAAGGAAAAGAGCAGCGGAGGATTTGGAGCTGATCTGCAAACAACCGAAAACACATGCCACGGGGATCACAGGAATTATTGTGGGATAGTTTACACACCACTGGATCCTGCAAAGGTAAGTAGTAGTATAAAAAACAAAAAGGGGGTTATATCAGGGTGATCCATTTTCCTAATGTTTAAAAAATATAATACTGTTAAATTATAAAAAGATTTTTGTTTTAAATCATTTTAATAAACTCAATAAACACAAATAAAATGCAAACTTTTTGAAATTTATGAATTATGTTCTTACTGGCAATATATATTCTGACACACATCTTCAATAACAAGCTAAAAAAATGTACTACTATACTACAGAGTTTGTGTTTTACTAACAAAAAACATTGTGATAATTCCAGACTGTAGAAAAGGTGTGATTTACTTGTAGGAGGAAAGAATTGTGTTTTTCTTCCAGAAAAGTGTTTTTCTTCCAGAAAAGTTTAAGTTTGTGGGTAGAATATCCCAACACTACATGATAATAGTCATGTTTTTCAATGTAAGGTAGGAAAGAATATAATGCATTGTTCTGATTTCTGTCTCTGTTTCAGATTTTCCATTGCTTCCTGTCAGGCAAACTGTTATTAGCAGGACAAAATAGGAGGAGATATCTCTTAATGATGTTTTTCCCCACTCTTGGACTAAATATTAATTTGAATGGAAGAAAGAAAATCTTTGATGATTCTTGACATTGATATTACCTTGCATACTTGATTACATTGACTACAATTTCTTTTTTTCTGTTAAAATTCAAGTTCCTAAAATTGTTTATGAGTTTTCCAACAGCATTTTTCAACTCTTCATTCCTCAAGCTGTAAATAATTGGATTTATCAGTGGGGTACCTACAGTGTATAGTAAAGATAGGAATTTAGTAATGTTCCATGACTGCCCTTTGTTTGGCACCATATAAACAGAGCCCAAGGTAGCAAAATAGATGGACACCACGGTCAGATGGGAACTGCAAGTTGAAAATGCTTTCTGTCTGCCTGTGATAGATGGAATTTTAGAAATAGTAAATATGATATAACCATATGATATTGTGATAATAAAGAAGGGAATTACTACAAGAAAGGCACCCAAACACATGACTTCTAGGCGAACAAAGGCAGTATCATTGCAGGCCAGACCTAATATTGGATCAAGATCACAAAAGAAATGGTCAATACTACCAGGTCCACAAAAATGTAACTTTGATATAGTTATAATTTCAATCGACACAGCTAAATTACTTAAAATCCAACAGGTGATAACCAAAATCCAGCATAACTGGAGGCGCATTGTCAAAGTCTAATGCAACGGATTGCAAATAGCTAAATATCTGTCATAGGACATCACAGTGAGAAGAAGACATTCCAAAGGTTCTACAGTACCAAAGAAGTAAAACTGGGCAATACAATTAGAAAACAATATTTTGGCTTCTTTCATCAAAACAATATGGAGTATGTTAGGAAGAATTTCAGTCACTAGTATAATATCTGATAGGGAAAGATGGGTGAGGAAGAAGTACATGGGAGACTGGAGTGATCTGCTGTAGGAGACCAGTGTGATGATCAGGAGGTTTCCACATAGTGTTGTACAATAAAGCATGAGAAATAAGAAAAACAATAACAATGCAATAGGTTGAGGAGTCTGCAGTCCTACAAGGTGGATATAAGAAATTGTGGTCCCATTTTTCCCTTCCATATCCTAAAAAAACAAAAATACAACAACATTATAAACCCACATAAATAATTCCTGAATGGGGTGGTAGGGATCTGGACTGCAAGCTTGGTGGGAGTTCTTTCTAACTGAAATAAGGGCTATTAGATTGATGCTCTCTACTGCCCGATGGAGCCCTAATGATGTTCAGATAGAAGAATCAGTTTGTATGAAATGAAAGGATGAGAGCTCCATGCTTGCAGTGATTGGTGTTGATGTGAATGAGACTCCTGTAAGTCTATCCAGAGTTGAGAGCCAATGCATGAGCTACAATAAAACACCTTTCCAATCCACTCTCTGTTCTTTGTTATAAACATAGATTTAGAGAACAACTCATTGGGTCTGCTTTGTTTATCATCTTCAGACTTGGAGAATTTTGACTGTCATGGGTAAACTTGGGTGATCCAGTCTTGGAAAGCATTAATAAATCAGGCCCATTGGTTCCTTATGCTGTTTTCATCTCCCTCAGTCCGGTACTACTTCACCAAGACAAAGAGGCCATTACTAGGTACAATTCAGGTATACACATTACATTTCAAAAAATATGATGGTGCAGTAATGGATCACAAATCTGCATTAAGATGCATCTATATTATCTACCCGAAAGTCAACTGTATTGTTTAGAATGTTATCTAAGAAATATTAAATAATTACGTGCCTACATTGGAAAAGACTGTTCTAGTTATAGTAATATTGTTCCCTTTGTATGTAATGTTCAATTAAACAAGGGAATATGAAACAGGCTTTAATGGGAGATTTGTAAGATTCATTAGGGAAATACATTTTGTTTCTTTTCCTATTAAAGTAATACTTCTTTATTAAAGTAATTTGTGTGCTGTTTCCATATATTCATAGATATAAAAAAAGACAAAGAAGAAAAAAAGTATATATGAAACATGAATGAAAATGAAAACATGAAAATTTTTTCTTTTTTGAATAGATAAATTGGTAATATTAATTTAGATTTAAATGCAAATTTAGTAGAAACTGAAAAAAATCTAAAACTTTTGGATTTTGTGCCGATTAATGGGGAATTTCGACCATCCCTATCCTAATCATGTTGAGATGCTTTTCTGATGATTGGATAACTGAAGTAAATGTCTTTAGTAAACCAGTTTACAAATCTTACAAACATCAGATTTACCTATTTTTTTATAGATTTCTATTTTTTTAAATTATTATTTTATTACAAATGTATTTTTTAGCCTTCCCAAAATTTTATAAATTTATAAATACTATATTTTATCTTGCATATCATTTCCAGATCTTTGTTATACATTTCCATGCTATATAAATTGAACTGACACATTTTGCTACTCTTTTCTATGCTATTTAAATTGAATTGACAAATTTTGTTATTAGGATAAACTTTTTAATCAGTTTTTTTAATGAAAAATAATAAGCGTGGCACCTATTATGTACAGCAAAGAAAGAAACCTACTGATATTCTTTGACTGCCCTCTATTAGATACCAAATACATATAAACCCCTATATTAAAAGCCTACACTAGTTAGATGGGGGCTGCATGTTCAGAATACTTTGTCTGCTAATAACATATGGAATGTTAAATATATAATTATGGTGTCAGAGCAAAAAAATTGTTGGTCCATCTCAGTACCCCACAAAATAATAATTTGATACGTCATTAAAGTTTGAATACACACTACTCAAATCCCTGAAATTTATTTAAATTTTTCATGATATTATCAGTATACACCAGGTAAAGAAGTCCATGGCTAAGGCATAAAGCAATGGTTTATAGATAGCCAAGTATGCGTCAAAAGAGGCCATTTCAAAAAACAGCTACAATTGATAAAAACTTAATTAAAAACCAACAATCTGGCAATGTTATGTACTCTGTCTGATTAAATATATTAAAGTATTTCAAATATATGTAATATGTTTAAACTTCAAAAGCCTATTTCAAGGGTTTCATGGTGCTAACCATTCACCTTTCACTTTTCCGGATTTAGGTCATAGTTACCTATTTATTATTATTACCTATTTACCATTAAAAAGCAAAAAAAAAACAAAAAACCGTGTCATATTGAAAAGTATGAGTCATAGATTCCCAGTAACTTCAAACCAAAAATGGCCAAAGAACTAGAAATGTGAATGTTAGTCAATCAATCCCTCAGAGCCAAATTCTGGACCCTTAGTTATGGCTTTGGAATGAAAGTAGATGAAGTTGTCACATCTGTTAGACCAGAGGGATATTGTGACATTAGAGGATCTAAAGTTGATTTCTATAGGTTCACTCTGCTCAACCATGGTTCTAGAGGTTCCTTGAGCAATGAGCAATTTGTACCGTTCAGGTCACTTTAATGACACTTGTGACACACTAATGCTACCAATGATCATTTTATTTTAAATATACTTTTATTGAGGCTGAACAGTGGTAATCAATGTATATACAAGTTTTTAAACAGTAGAAAAAATAAATGATATAATATTTTCAACAGCATTTGAGAATATACACATATATATAGTGAACATAACAATAAAAGAGTCAAAATACTACTGCAATAATACTACAATATACATCAATGACATGGCATCAATAGTGCAAAATTCAGACATAGATAAACTTCACATAGTAATAGGGGGATCATTTTCCATGTCTCTTTCAAGATACCATGTAGTATGCCGAAAGCAATTCTACAATTTTGTTGGCTATATTAACTAACTAACCCATGTTTCAAAGAAAATTTGAGATGGATTCTTTGTGTACGGTAACCTCTACCTATTTATTCTGAATAATTCTTGTAGTTTAGTCATAAAAAGGTGCATCGTTGGGGGAGTAGAGTTCAATCAACAATGAAGAATGTTTTTTTTATCTATAGCGGAGAGTAGTAGGGCTAATCGCTTTGTTCCTCTGGCCAACCGAAGACCTCATAACTCCACTAGACCAAAGACTACTCATTCATGAGTGAAAGGTATATAATTAGCAAATGCCTGTCCATGTAATGTACCACCTGCCTCCAAAATTGTTTGATAACAAGACATTTCCAGAAATTATGATAGAGTGCTGGGCCCCAAACTTAAAACAGGTGTTCCCATCTGAGAGACCCATATAATAGGCCCTCTGGGGGGAAATATCATTTCTGTGAAATAGACGAAAAAACGTGTCTTGGTATTGAACTGCAGGTATAACCTTCCAGGATATTCGGTACATCTGCAAAATTTTGGAGACAAACCAGGAAAATGGTTGTGCCATTTTGCCATACTTACTTTGGAATTTTCGTAATCTAAATCAGTTCCAAGGAACTCATACAGTTTAGAAATAGCTTTTGTGGGGCCCGAGGAGATAATAATATTATATCTAAAGGATTCAGCGAATCACGTAGAGCCAACCATCTGGCTGTCCTTTCCGCATATACTCTCCGCCATAAAGGGGATTTTTTTCATTAGTTCCAGAAAGGAGTAAGCCTTATGGGTATGTGAATCATGTAGCAATTGCTGTTAACAAGGAGGATGAATATCCAGGTGTAAAGTCACCATTCCTTATTAGGGGGTGATACAATGTAGTGTGAGCATTAAGCAATTCTGATTTCCACAAAAATTGCCATAGTTGCCATTGATAATAAATTAAGAGGTTCATTTGTATCTCCTGCGGTAAAAATTCCTTATGTATATTTAAGATGGCCATGGGGTTCAAGTGGGCATATTATGAGGAATCCACCCTCAAATTTGTGTAAAAAGATGTTCCATGTATCCAGTCTGGTAAATTTAACCCACCATTTTTCGCGGTTTGTTGTAGGATAGTGCGACTGGCTACTACATGTTTGCTACCCCAAATAAACAAATACACAAAACGAAAATTCATTTTAGGTCCTGGGTTGGCAGAAAAATTGGTTTGAAACAGGAATTTAAAAAAAAAAGTTTGAAACAATAATAACAACCTAAAAAAGGTTATCATATTGATTAGCGCCACACGCCCCATAAAAGAGATTGTAAGAGAAGCCCACATTTTAAAAATCCTTTGTCATTGATCGATTAGCTTGTGTAAAATTCAAAATACAATGTTTTGCATGGTTTTTGAGAATCAGTACTCCCAAGTATCTAAAATAGGACTTAGCCCATTGGAATAGGAATAAGGAACTCCAGTTCAGTTTATGTTTGGGAAACAGGAAAAGGGCCACTGGCTGACTTAAAATGTATAGTATATCCTGAAACTCCTGAAAGTTGTTCATTACAAAACAGAATGAATCTTTCAGATTGGCATAAAAAAACAGGATATCACCTGCAACGACAGTTATTTGCATTTCCAAAGATCCAAACTTTATGCCCGAAAATCTAGAGTCTGCATCCAATATATGCAATAAAGGGTCCAAGGCAAGGTTAAACAATAAAGGGGACAGGGGACACCCCTGTCTTATTCCACTATTCATAGCAATAGGCTGTGAGAGCTGGTTATTTACTATGAGATGCGTTGTGTGATGATTGTATAGAAATGTTATATACGTCTGAAATCACGTGCCAAATTGTATATGAGCAAGCAATGAACGTAAATAAGGCCAAAGTATCTTATCAAATGCTTTTTCTATGTCAAGACTCAGAAGCACATGATTTTTACTGTACTGGAGCATAGTCGCTGCAAAAGCTGTTCTGATCCCCATTGAAATTTGTCAGTTTTTAAAAAGTCCCAAGTGATAGGTAGTCAATTGAGCAGGTAGCATAGGCTGTAAATAACCTGCCATAGTCTTGGCCATCACCTTGTAATCGGTACCGAGTAAGGCAATTGGAGCATAAGAGGAGGGACATTCCGTGTCTTGCAGGGTAAAATTTGGAAAAAATAATTGGTTATCCAAAATGTCATCATAAATTTGTATAGGACATGCAAATGGGTAGTGGACTGCACTTCAGATCTATCCACGCTCTGGTCTGGAGCTAAAATAAAGTCCCCACCTATAATTAAATTTGGATGGTCTCCAGATAGCAATTATTCGGGGAGATTTTTAGGGCTATTGGGTGCAAAATATTAAGGTTTGAGTAAGTGGTGCCCTGAATAAGCACTTACACTAGTATGTACCTTAAGTTTTGGTCTATCTGTACGTCAAGTATTTGGCAAGTCACTGTTTTCCTAAAAAATATAGCCTCCCCTCTTTTTTTCTTGGAGGAGGATGCAATCACCTGTCCCACCAAGGATCCTGGGAGATGCAAAGTATCTTCTGTTTTAGGATGAGTTTCCTGCAGAAAAGTAACATCCGGATGGAGAGAGCGTAAGTGAGAAATCATTTTACGTCAATGAATATGGTGATTGAGACCACCCACATTCCAAGTTATCAAATTAAGTTCCCCCTGAATCACTAGGGAATGATCAAGTGTTGCATTTGTGGCATTCATTATGGATTATCCCCAGTGAAAGTGCCAACTCTAATAGATTGTACACACAAGTAATGGGTGGGATCATCCCAGGCTATTCCATCCATTTGAAAGCTACAAAAAAACAAGGTAATTGAATTGCAGAATCGAGACAGGTTAATAAGCTTGCAAAAGCTTGGAACTGATTTGCCAAACATATTGCACTGTAAACCTTATTTTTGTTTCTTTAATAAAACCTAACATAATTATCTTTCCCTGTATAAGGAAAGGCACACATTGTAAGCAATTTTAAAACCTTTTTAGTGTAGTTGCTGATAATGGTGTAGAGAGGTTACCCAACTAACATATAGTAGTAAAAGGACCAGAATCAGCAAAGCAACCAAACAAGTACACATTTTAAACTTATGTCATAACATTACATGTATCAATGTAGGAAAACAGAGATAAAAGGAACAACCAAAGTCAATCCCACAGAACAAATAAACTGACAATAGTTACATTCCAGGTGAACCATCTGTGGTGGGTAAAGCCAAAGCTTCCCGTATACGAGATAGGGCAGACTCTGAAACATCCAGCAGTAAGGCAGTTCCGTTAATTGGAACCTTCAGTTTTGCCAGGTATAATAAAGCAAAATGTATACTCTATTCAATCAGAAACTTGCAAGCCAGAGAAAAAGCTTGTCGTTGTTGAGTAACAGCAGCTGAGAAATCCTGGAAGATGAGTATCTTGCATCCATTGACCTGGAGAGTAACAGCCTTTTTATAGGTAGACAAAATACATTCCTTGTTTAGGATGTGGAAAAACTTCACAATCACTGCATGTGGTTTGACATTGGAGATACAGTCTCCTGGGCCAATATGATGTATGCGTTCAATCATGCATGATGACAAAAGTTCTAGATGGAGAGCATACTGTGTTAAATTTTAGCAGATCCGAATTTTTGTGAGTCTCTGGGATCCCTAAAAACCGTAGGTTGGAACGTCGGTTCCTATTCTCCAGTTCAGATACATGGGCAGTATTGCTGGAGATTTTTTGGAGTGTTGCATCAAGAGAGAATTGGAGGGTATTAAACTTCTTATCAAAATAAGGTAATAAAAGATTCAAAACCTCCTGCGCTGTGGAAGATGGGGTAAAGGCGATCCTGAAGGTGTGCCCTCCAGGTTAGATATATCCATGAGTGATAGGATGGAGTCCTGTCCCCCTTGAGAATGTGTAGGTGAATTAGCAGCTGTAGTAGTGTCAGGGGAGTGTGCTACATCCTTTGCCTTGTTTTGTTGCCCATTGTGCCATGTGTAGAGCCGGTGATGTATTTGGACATCCGCCAGAGGGTCAGGGAAACAACGGTACCACCACCGCAAATGATACAAAAATCCACACAAAAACTCAGTAATAAGCAGGGCGGAATTCTGTTAAAAAGCTGTGGTACTGCTTTAGATGTTAGTAGCAATTAGAGGGTCTGCATGCAATATACAAGTGTCCTCTTAGTATTATAGGCAGGAACAGTATTCTGCAGGAGATTCAGTTTGCTGGCATATAAATCAGTATGTGACACTTGATCCAGAATAATAAAGATTTGTGCTAGGTCCAGCATGTCTTCTTTCTTCCTCCAGCCAGCGTCTTCTCCTCGGTGACGTTGGTGCATGAGGAAGTTACGTTCAGTGCGGGGTGGGAAATTCAAATTCATTTGTATTGCATTCAAAACAAAAGAACTGTATTGAAAGCAATACAGTGGATTTACATGTGTAAAAGCAGTACATTGTCTTTCATGAACATTTATTTTACAGAATAACATAATAATATAAGTATATTATTTATTTATTTTTTAATTAATTATTTTTTTAAACTTAATTTATTCTTTTGAGATGATTTTGTGTTTCAAACTTTATTATACTCATACTATTATAATATACTGTAAAATAAATTTTCATGAAAAATAATGTACGGCTTTTAGACATATAAAACCGGACAGAAATACACAGCCCAGGAGGTTAAAGAAGAGAAAGAAAGAAAACGGGGGTTCAATTGGCTAGCGGATTAATTATGTATTTATATTCTTGTATGCCATACATAAATACATGGAAAACAAATAACTGTATATCTTTAACTTTGTTAGAGATTCACAAAGTTTTTGATATTGGTTCTATATAAAGTTTAACAAATATTAAAATGTTTCAGTTAAATATTTGGCCTGATGCATATAGCCACATAGTAGGACTCCATACAACACTGAACAAGCCCCCCCCCTCCACCTATAACCTATAACCAGCCTATTTCCAGACACCATCCTTTACACACCAAGTCCTGGGGGCAACCGAGTGGGAGACACAATCAGTCTGCCGAGGCTGAGCGGGGGCTGCTATAGGTTGAAGATTGTGGCATAGATTGGGGGATTGGTGTCTGGGGCCTTACAATAAATACATAATTAATCCACCAGCCAATAGCTAAATTCACTGCAGCAGTAAGTGTTTTTCCTTCTTTTGAAAAGAGAAAACAGTGAGAACATACAATTTGTTAAAAGTAAAATATTGAGCAAGATTTATTAAAGCTTTTAAAGACTTAAAACAATAGACTATTATAGGAGAATGTGGATGATCCAATAAACCTGGAGTTGTTTTTCTAAAATCATTTCCTATTATTTGTTAAATGTTTTCATTTCAAGTTTGCTGGATCACTCACATGAGGTTCTCACATGATCTATTTTCCCCAGTCTTTATTAAATCATACCCATTGATTACAGGATTTGCATTTATCTTAGAATACCAGTAAAGTACCCTCCAAGCGTGAAGCCTAATTAGGCCAACGCGATTTTATAGGTATGAAAATCTACTGTAAGTCAAAGATTGAAATCTTTCAATTTTGCTTTCCAAATGGTACTAAAGCATATCTTCTCAGCGCTCTTTTTCATCACATAGAAATTATTGTCATGGAAAACTTAAGGGTTAAAAAATTTGGAGTTTATAGGATCGTCATTTCTATATATAATATCCATCCCGAATTCAACATTTTTTTATTTTTTATTTATACAGACAGTGAAGATAACTTTAGCCAAAGCTTGTTTCAAGTCTTTATTCCTTAGGCTGTATATTATTGGATTCAACAGTGGGGTGACCACAGTGTATAATAATGATAGGAATTTAGTGATATTCCCCGACTGTCCCTTACTAGGTACCAAATATACACAAAGAATGGTACCATAAAAAATGGAGACAACAGTCAGATGGGAGCTGCATGTTGAGAAAGCTTTCTGTCTCCCAGTTATAGATGAGATTTTAAGAATGGTATTTATAATATAAATATATGATACAATGATGATAAAAAATGGCATGACAACAAATATAAAACTCAGTGATGTCACTTCCCATTGGAAATTGGTGGTGTCAGAGCAGGAGAGTTGTAGGATTGGATCAATATCGCAAAAAAAGTGATCAACAATGTCAGGACTGCAAAATATTAATTCTGATATCATTAAAATGTGAATCAGTACTATTAAAAGACTCAAAAGCCAGCAAGTAATAACCATTATCCAGCAGAACTGTGAATTCATAGCTAAGGTATAATGCAATGGTTTACAGATGGCCAAATATCGGTCATAACTCATCACTGTCAGAAGAAGACACTCCAATGTTTCTGAGAGAGCAAAGAAATAAAATTGAGCAATACAACCAGCATATGACAGCACGGTCTCTTTAACCAAAACAATATGGAGCGTATGAGGTAGAATATCAGATATTATTAAAATATCTGATACAGAGAGCTGGGAGAGAAAGAAGTACATGGGAGAATGAAGGGATTTGCAGTAGGATACTAGCGTGATGATCAGGAGGTTTCCACATATTGTCACACAGTAAATCACAAGGAAAAGAAAAAAGATTAAAAATCTTATCTCGTGTGGAGTCTGAAGCCCTGAGAGGTGGATCATGGCAATGCTGGACACATTTTTTATCTCCATAACCTGAAGACAGAACAAAACAAATAGTGGGTAAAAATAAGAAGAGCAATAAAACTGTTAAATACACTACTACTGGTGAGCAGGATTTAAAAAAATTTTGAATCTGACCAAACTCAAGTTTGGAATTCTGATTTTTTAAAAAGGTTTAAATTTGTTATTTTTGGTGGAAAAAACCCTAGGAATTGTTTCCATAGCCAATGTTAGGAAACCCTGGATAGAATAATGCCATTTACATCAATTTCAGTTCAGTTCACTTCTTTTTAAGCTGAGCAAATTTTCACACAAATATTTTAGCACTAAGTACCTTCTGGTATGTAATTAGCAGCATTTATTTACTGTTGTCAGCTGTCTGAACCCTCCAACCCCAAACACACACATAAAGCTTTTTATACTATCTGTCCTAAGATTCCCTCCAAACTTTGTCCCTGACTAGCATAAAATAGTACCTTGGCAAACCATGTACCATCTTTTATACATTTCAGACATTGGTTGCAGTCTACCATAGAAGACGGGTTGGGGGCAAGGTGGGCCAGTTTGTCAGTCTGTCATTTGATGATCCCATGTAGGGACCCTTTTGGACATCCAGACCTTAAACTCGGAATTTGCATTTTGAGTATTCAAATTCTGAACCAAGGTCAGATTAGCTCAGATCTGAGTTGGAATCTATTTCAATTGGAATCATCCACCAATGTTTATTATTTGGTAATATTAAATCCTTTTACATCTTCTATGTTCTAAATAAGGTTGAATGAAGATATATAATGTATTCAAAGTGCAATAATGCAAGGAAAATTTTACTTAAAATTTGTTGATATAAAGTCAAGTCAAATAGAATTAAAGAGTGGAGAAACATACTCTGATATTAATAAATTATTGTACCAATTTCTTAAAGAGAAGCTAAATTGTAAATTGTACTGTTTTATAAAGAACGGGTGAAGTAATATTTAAAATATAAATTAAAGAAGGGGGAAACTGGCAAATTATGATTACGTACAATATGTTTAATAATATATATACAATATAATTAAAATGCATGTAATACATTTTAAAAGTAACATATAAAAAACATTATCTTAAAGTATAGCTTTTAGGAACATATGTTGACATTAAAATGTTATATTGTGAAGAAGGGAAAGTCCTAAAAAGTGGTTTGAGGGAATATTCAACACCAAATATTGGTTTACTTAATTTATTATAGGTGCAACATTTTAGGATATATTAGACTTGGGGTTTTGTCAGTCTTTATACAGAAATGAAAATCGCTGAGACTTAAATATTTATCTATAAACTTGCAAGGAGAAGCAATGCAATACAAAACTACTTAAAAAATACAATTAGTCTTGCTTGCTATACATGGTTATTGATGTCTGTTGAAAAAAGTTTAGTCTAAGAGATAGATTAGAATGGTATTGAGATAGCTGACCTAAAAAAAACAGGAAGTCATGGCCTTAAAGGAGAGCCTTGTTAAAATGTTTATGAACCTAAAAAACATTAAAATGTATTTTTGACACACTTGATTCATTTAAGATATATCTATAGTGATTAGAGATTGAGTGATTTATTGGGATGATTTGCTAGGATATAGGTAGTCCAGTGCAACCTCACTGAGGATGAGAATCCTCTTTGAGATTTCCATTTGCCATTTGTCAAAGTTTTAAATAGATGCAGACTTTATCTTCAGGTCAGGGATTCAATTAAAATAAATATAGCATACACAATTTATATCCTATTTTAGAAAAATTCAGGTAATTTTAAGTTTTGTATGAAGTTTTGTTCTGAAGGCAAAATAATAGTAAAGAAAAAAAGAACAAAAACATTTAGTAGGTTAAATAATTTTAAAATAATTAGGAATGAATAAAACTTGCAAGCCATTATTCAGACAGTGTCAACTATTCTAGTGGAATATGGTAATTCAAAGATATAAAATTGTTTGATGGACAATAACCTATTGCAAGGTATTTCCTAGAACCGAGGCAGAGATGGTTTTTTCTTAGTTGTATACTGCTGGTAAAAAGCAAAGCAATCTGTACAATTGATTAAACAAATAATGTATTTTGCCTGTAAGTTGACCAACTTTGTGAAACATTGTATTATTGTACACACTTATGTCACAACATAGCTTCAAGTCTGCTTGTCCTTTTTTTATACTTAAAAAATCAGCTTTGGTCTCCCACAGGTAAGTTCCACTTTGCAATTTAATAGTATTTTTGCACAGGTTGTATATTTGTAATGTCACACCTGGGAGTGTCTATCTTATAACAGGCCACTACCAGTCCGAACTCATTTGCCACTGCACAGAACAGTTGAAGAAATGTTCAGTATCTTTCTCAGCATTGAACCAGTGACCTGATCAGTAACAGTCTAGAGTGAGACATCCTACCTGCAGTGATTTCCAAATTCCCAATTCCACAATATATGATAGGACAATATATGATTCCCATACCTCTGTAAATGTACTTATTTGGAGCTTTTCACCATCTATCTAATCCATTTGAAAGGCCAAGAGTGGGAGGCTCTGGGTATATCCACCGTATATATACCATATAAATCGTCACCTATTATTAAATGCATGGCTATGTTTGGTGAGGGCACCAAACATGGCCAGGTTGGGAATAATGGTTGGTAATTTATTAGATGGTGTAAAGAAGGGGGAAACTGGCAAATTATGATTAAAATATGTTTAATAATATATATACAATATAATTAAAATGCATGTAATACATTTTAAAAGTAACATATACAATGATACAATTGATCAACAATACTTTTTTAATTTTTGGGCAGTTCCAAAGCTAGTGCTATAGATATCCTTCTATGGCCCCACATTTGAAACATTTCACTTCTACCCATTTGGTAGAAAAGGAAAAATAGCCAATTTATAAAGAGGATATGATCCCTGTTGGTAAACATGTAAAATATGGGCAAATACCCTAACTGGAGAAAGCTCCTCTTTTAACTTCCTGGGCTCTTTTGTAGTACAGAGAAACAATGAAACTCAGTTATGGCATTATCTTTCAGCAGATTGTCCGAATATAACCCTATATTGGACTTCCCTCTTATGACATCTAGGGCATGATTGATCAAAGCTCTCCAAGGCTGGAGAGGATACACTTTTATCAGAGAAGCTAGGTGATCCAGCAAACGTAGAGTGAATTTCATGAAAATCATTTGCTATTTGCTAGAAAATGTTATTAATTCTGGTGCAGATCCATTTCAGGTTTGCTGGATCACCCAGTTTTACTGATAGAAGTGTATATTCTACAGCCTTGTAGCGCTTTATTAAATCAGGCCCTAGGGTGAAACAGGTCAACGAGTTCAACCATTTTTAGATAAATTGTTGGATCAATAGATGTGTGTGATGATACCTAAGACAAATACTTAGCTTGTTCTTATTTGAATTTTATAGACACACAAAAAATATGTTGTATGAGATAGTATAATAAAATATCACTTACTTGAGATCCTAAAGTGTGCAGTCTACTTTTTAAATATGAATTTAGGTAGCTCGGTCAACTCCTCATATTATTCTTTCTTATTCCACTTTCTTTTAACACTCTTCCATTGCTATGTACATTTTACTATCTAATGTATCCTATAAAACTATAGATCATCTTTCACACATTTATGCAGCTCTATGAGAAATTAAATTCACATCTACCTTAATTAATTTCTTCCCCTTGCAATATATATCTACTGTTATATTTCCCTCCCTTTTTTTACATTTTACAATCTCTATATGATTTGTTTCTCTGTGCATACTCACTCATATGAAGAATACAAGCATATATTTGCTTTATGTTGCTTTCGCCAGCATAAAATAAATACATATCGAATCAAAAAATATGGGCAAATGTTGTCTGATTTGGTGAAAAATGTACAAATGTCTCACTATATTTGAAAAATATATCGACACTTGCAAGCAATAAACAGGGATATAAAATTTAATCAGAATAGCTACGAACAATTGTCTGTTGATCTTTCCATGCACAGATAATTGTGGCTTTTATAGGTAGAGTAGATTATGTGGAGCCACTGGGAAAATACTAAAATAATAATTATGATTGGAATAATTATTTAGCTTTGTTTTCTTTTTGGAAATTATTCTCCTATGTGTCTGCTGGAAGCATGTAAATTAATCAGTAAAGTACATGTTAACTTCAAATGACAATAATTAATGCTCACTGAATAAAAGAGTCATCAGAAACCTAGGGTTCTTCTTCAAACAATATATCTTTGATATCCTTTAATTTTATTTTGAATTTAAAGCATGTTACCATGTTCAGTGTTTCCAACACTTCCAGCACTGATGTTAGGGTTCACATTGTATACGCCAGGGGTCAGCAAACTTTTTGGACTACTAGGCCATTTCAGGGGATCAAGAAGGCACACTAGGCCAGAAGATAAAAGGTGTCCAAGGAAATGTTTTTTAATTAAAAATACAGTTTCATAAATAGTAAAAATTATGTTGCATGATGTTGAGTGATTGTCAGTGAGTTGAGAGCGCAGCTTGTTCGTACAAAACTTCATCTTGGAGAACAGCTGCTCGCACGAATAAGTGCTGTCACAAATTGCGATCACACGCTTAGCACGTGCTAACAACATTGGAAACTGGGCATATGGCAGCTGACGGTAGAAGTCAATGAAAGTTTCTGTATGTGTGAGTGTGCTTGGTATCGAAATGCCCCTTAAGATTTAACCACTTGAAAGTGCTGTTGGTGTTGTTGCACACTAAACGCAGAGCTTGGTTACCGTGTTGGGTGAATAATAAGTCAGTCTATTCGGGGTTGAAGACACAACATTCGAAGTCAACCTTCCGGAGACTGGTAGCTGCACATTGCTTCTGCTCTTTAGGCATAGTAATTGGGGTTACTGTGCGGGAACTCAATGATATCGCGGGTACTCACGATAACGCGACAATTTAATTAGCCCTGATCCAACAATAAATAACTAGAGGGGCGTTAGATGGGTCTGGAATACTGGCTGGGCCGTATCCGTCCTAAAGGCTGGCGTTTGCCTACCTCTGCTATACACCATGTAGGCCAAATGAACTTGCGACCACCATGTAGCTTCTAAATTTGCTGAAAATTTTGCTTGCAGTGTCTGCAATCTACATTCAAATAATGAAAATTACCCATTATGGAACCTCTGCGAAGCGGCATCTCAAGTCCTGGATAGTATGCTAATACCATGTTCAGCATTTTTGAATGCAAAGTCAGGTATCAGATATCTGTACCAGGTGCCCAACATACACTTACTTTTTTTTTCAAAACCAGCAATAACAAATCTTTGGGGGTTGCATTACACAAATGCCAATCTTCAAAAACAAATATTTAAAATAATTGGAAAAGGTAAAATGATAAATGTAATACACTATCCACTCAACAACCTGTAATTTTTAATTGCAAATTCATAATGACTATCCAATTTTTTAAATCCAATTTTTTAAAAATTAAATGGGTAACCCAAGTAGGCCAACAGGCTTTTATAGGTATGCAAATCCAGGTCCAAATTTGAGGTCTTCAACTATTACTTTTCAGGTGACACTAATACAATTTTCCTTACTTCTTCTCTTCCTATGAAATTCACCAAACACACAGAAATTATTAAGTCATGTAAAACTTCAGTTATAACAGAAAGGAATCTATAGATCTAGAATGGATAATGGATTGTTAGCGCTGTATAGATTATCCATCTCGAACACACATTTTTTTACTTATTGCAGATCAGGTACAGATGCTAGGGATAGTTTTAACTACAGCTTGTTTCAAGTCTTTATTCCTCAGGCTGTATATAATTGGATTTAACAGTGGGGTGACCACAGTGTACAGTAATGATAGGAATTTAGTAATTTTCCCTGACTGCCCTTTACTAGGCACCAAATAAACACAAAGCAAGGTACCATAAAAAATGGACACAACAGTCAGGTGGGAGCTGCATGTTGAGAAAACTTTCTGCCTGCCAGTGATCGATGGAATTTTAAGAATGGTAACTATAATATAAACATATGATACAATGATGACACATAATGGCATTACAGCAAGTAGAACACTCAGTGATGTTAATTCAAGTTCCAAATTGGTGGTGTCAGAGCAGGAGAGTTGAATGATTGGATCAATATCGCAGAAAAAGTGATCAACAATATCTGAATGGCAAAACTTTAATTCTGATATCATTAAAATGTGAATCAGTACAATTAATAGGCTTAAAATCCAACAAATCATAATCATTACCCAGCAGACCTGGAAGTTCATGATTAAGTTATAATGCAATGGTTTACAGATGGCCAAATATCGGTCATAACACATCACAGTCAAAAGAAGACACTCCAAAGTTTCTGAGAGAGCAAAAAAATAAAACTGAGTGATACAACTAGAATACGATAATACAATTTCTTTAATCAAAACAGATTGGAGCGTATGAGGAAGAATGTCAGATATTAATAGGATATCTGATAAGGAGAGCTGGGAGAGGAAGAAGTACATGGGAGAATAGAGGGATTTGCTGTAGGACACCAATGTGATGATCAGGAGGTTTCCACATATTGTCACACAATAAATGAAAAGTAAAAGAAAAAAGATAAAAAATTCTATACAATGAGGAGTCTGAAGTCCTAATAAATGGATTGTGGTAATACTGGACACATTTTTCTTCTCCATAACCTATAGACAGGACAATAAAATAAGTTAGCAAAAATATAGCTTAAAGTTAGGAGCACTGAAACTGTTAAATCCACCGCTAGAGGAGAGAGGAATGGAAAAAATTTAGTTTTGATTGATTGTTGTTGGATCAGTCCAGAAATTGACTTAATTCTGATGTGTTTTAATCATTATTTTTTTATATATTACTATTATTTTATAATTTTTAAAATAATTTTGGTGATTGTTTTTGGTGAAAAAACTCTACATATGATTATTATTATTATTAAGATGTAATATGTATATAGCGAAGGCATATTATACAGTACTGTACAAAGTCCATAGTCATGTCCCTAATTGTCCCTCAGAGTTCACAATCTAATGTCTCTACCATAGTCATATGTCATTAACACAGTCTAAGGTCTAAAAAGGGTCATTTTTTACGCATCTATAGAAGATGTGTACTACTGGAACTCATTGCTGGTATTTCAGTTCACATTATTTCCAAGCACTTTGCCCAAAGTACTTTCTTCCAGCATTTTTCCAAAAATCAAGTTTCCCAAAATCACTTTTCCCAGCCCTCTTTTGAAGAACAGTCAGAGACAGACATGCCATTGTGAAGCCTGTCGTTGGATAATACCGAGTATGGGCTCTTTTGTTGGCATGTGGAATATCCAAATCCAGAATGTGAGTTCTCCAAATTCCAGTTCAGAATAGTTTAGCTCATGGTTGGAACCTATACATTTTTTTAAATACTGTATAATAAGGAACATCCTAAAAACTATCTCATAGTAATATATATAATATATATTTTATTTACTTATAAAAAATATGTTGATATTAAACATTTTGTACTAGGAAGAATGTCCTGTTGTTCTTATTGTGCCATGTTACTCATGGATTAATGCAAAAAGTTTGGCGTTTAAGTAATTAACTCTATTGGGAATTCAGCAAAAACATTGCCTCAAAAATGATTCCTCTTAAATGTCCATGAAGCAAAGAAGCAATGTAACTTAATTGCTAATACCTTTTTAATAAATTAGGATATATTTGTGGTAATTTGTTGTGTTGTTGTTGTTGTTTTGGGCTAACTGACTTGGAGATAAATAATCCAGATGCAGGATCTGATTTATCCAAACTCCCCGAGACTGGAGAAGACTATCTATGGTGAACCTGGGTTACCCAGCAAACCTGTAACAGACTACTTAAAAAAAACATTTTCTATTGGTTGACATTTTTTTCAATACTGGACCAGATCCATTCCAAGTTTGCTGGATCATCCATATTCACCCATTATAGTCTATCTTCTCCAGTCTTAGAGAGCCTTATTAAATTAGAGCAATCCCATTGAGGTCCTTTTGGGATGTCTATATGCCCTTGATCAAATACTTGATCAAACATTTTTTTTAGAGGTCAGGGATTCAGTTAAAGTCATATTCCCTATTTAGGAAACAGAAAACTGAAATTTTTTTATGAATTTAGAATTTAGTTTCAAACGTATCATATTGCAGTGATTTCCGAGTTCCCAAACTCACACAGATACCCTTTCATACCCACACATCTTTCAGTTCCCACTTTTGTGAAAACTTCAGCTCTAACTCACAGCGTTTTCTGTGTCTATTGGAAGCAGTACTGTCCTAACTAATTGTACAAATGATCTTGAGCAAAAGAATTATTTAAAATGAATGGGTTGGGAGATGGCCGAAGATATGGGCAAATCCTCAAACCTGGAGATAAATCTTCTTTCCATTTTCTGTGTTTTTATCAATGCAGGAAAATGTTCTGTTACATCACTTTCTTTTATCAGCTCATCAGGTTATACCCCTATATTGCAAAAAATTCAAGGTGGATTAGGTGAAGGAGAGAAAACATTTATAGAAAATGAATGCAGATATTAATAAATTATTAGCTCATTCTCAGGCTGCGTTTTGTGAACTCACACAACATACCTTGATATACAATCTATTATCAGATAATTCCACCCACGTGTGATCTCAAATTGTTCTGTATATTTTTCAAATAGTGATTTAAGCAGCTTGACCCCTTCTGTCTCCTATTGTGTTTCTTATAATACCCTTCCTTTTCAGTGTAACTCTTACTACATATATTGTACCCTATACAAATATAGAATATAATTCACCCATTCATACAGTTCTAAAAGCAATGCAACTCACATCCCACACACACTCAGATTTAATTCTATTCTTCCCACATTTATATCTGTATAGGCTGACCTCTTTTGATGCTGGAATTTAATAAACCAGGCCCATTCTATCTAATAAAAGTTCTCCAAGGCTGGAGAATATAAACTTTTATAAATGAACCTTGGTGAGACAAACAACTGGGAATGGATCTGGTACAGGACTGAAAACATTTGCTAAAAAATAACAAATGACTTTAATAAATCGATTACAGGTTTTCTGGATCATCCAGGTTCACGAATGAAAGTGCATCCTCTCTAAGCCTGGGAGAGCTTTAATAAATCAGGCCCAATGTACATAACAGGTAATTACCAACCTGTTTCCCTCTCCTTCTCATTTTTACCTGATGTAGTTTTTATATGAATTGTTTGTTTGTTCAGATCCCTAATCCAAAGATATGTTCACTCAGCGTTGTATTTGACCGACAAAAGTACACGTACTTGGAAATCTGAAGTATTTTTAAATCTTTTGCCAATTTTTAGCCAATATTTTAAATTTTCCATTTGATTTTGCTTAGTTTGGCGTAACTTCTTTCAAATATATACTGAGTCTTACAAGCAGCAAACAGAGATAGAAAGCATAACCAGCACAGCTCTAAACAGTAGTCTGTTGATTTTTCTATGTACTCATTAATGTGGCTTTTATAAGTAGAGCAGATTACATGGAACCACTGGGAAAATAACAAAATCATTTCCCTGGAATCATTATAGTTGGCATAAAGGGAAATCACTGTGTTTTCTTTTGGAAAAAAATTCTTCTAACAATTTATTGGAAATATGTCAACTTAACAATAAATGCGGTGCGTTTGAGGCTGTGACTCGGGCAACAGAATTTAACAACTATTAAGGTGCCAGTATTGTTGCTTTGTGCCACATTGGTTCCTAAGGAAAAAAAAGGAAATATCACAGGTCAAGTTTTTTGTGTGATTGCACTGTGGTGAAAAACGTTAACCTCCTTGGAGGTGCATTATTGTCCGGATTTATATGTCTAAAAGCGGTACTTTTGTTTTTCATGAATTTTAAAAATTTCATGAATTTTCTAAATTTTAGGCCTGCAATTATTAGGCATAACTCACCGGAATATGTCCAAGCAAGAATCTGAGTATAATAAAGTTTTTTATTATTTTGACATGATTTTGTGTTTCATTTTCATTTAATAATAAACTTTAAATAAAAATAAATCAAAAATACTTAAAATACTACTTGCTTGCTTGCAGTTGGTGGTACATGCTCCATAAAGTGACGACCAGTCAGATGTTCCGTGTTCACCACTGTAGTAGCATGCAATCCAATGCGACCTGTATCTATTTGTGGTGTTTTATCTATTTGTTGTATTTTAAACATACCTTGTATGGCCTTCCAAATGCACTCAGGGTGAGGTACAGGCCTGTCATTCTGTTGTTTGAAGAGAATGTAGGCATTCCAACAAGATGTCTGAGGATCTTTTTATAATATTTCCTTTCTTGCTTTCTAACGGCCGGATAGAAAGTCATCGCCTGGTCGGTCATAGTGCTATTTTAATTCAAGACAACCTGTGGTTTCAGGATCCCTTTCCCACATCTTGTTTGTGTCATAGAAGTGGTGATGTTATACACGATGCTCAAAAGGCAGACATCCTTTTTGTCACATCATCGCACTTTCATCATTTTGCCTTTCTGCCAGGCAACTATTTCCCCAGTCCTGAGCTTCTGTTTGGCGAACATGGATGGCATTTCACCCCGGTTAGCCCTAACGGTTCCATAAGCATCTGTTTTATGCTGGATAAGAAACTCAAATTGTTCAGGTGAGCTGTAAAAATTGTCTGTAGTGATACAATAGCCTTGATTGAGCAATGGCTCAATTACAGACAGATGATGTTGCCACTCCATAGCTGCTGAATCTGGGATTTTGTGCCTTTCCCAGTGTATGTTAGCGTGTTCCAAATATAGCTTGTTGCTGATTCGGGTGAAACGCGTCAAAGACGTTAGCATGGAAATTGTGGGATGAATTTTACAAAAATTATTTACATTGTAAATTTCTATTTTTATTAGCTCTTTGTATGCTAAAAATAAGACCAACTCCCAGAAAGGTAAACAGCACATGAAAGGGATGTCCCCACCTGTAAGATACATTTAAGGAGCAAAGTAAATCCAGTAGAGGGCACAATGTTCGTCTCATGCACAGGGATGTGCCTAGAAACATCAGGAAATATTTGGATAGGCGCCCCATCAAATTCCATTTCTCCTCTTTGCCATGCCTCCCTAAGAATCTCCTCTTTCTGAGTAAAACAATGCACTCTGCACAGCACATGCCTTGGTTGATTACATGAAGGTTGACCCATTCCATTCACTTTATGTACTCTATCCATCACTATCTCAGTAGTGGGAGGGCGGTCTAGTAGGATATTAAAGATAGCTGTTACTGTAGCCCTCAAATCTTTACCTGTCATGGCCTCTGGCATGCCCCTTAATCTAATAATATTGCGGCGACTGCGGTTTTTAAGATGATCCGAGCGTAGGAACAATAATGAGGTGAGTGGGACTGCATTGTAGTAACTGCAGCTTCCAAACAAACAGTTTTCTCCTCCAATTTAGTATGGGATGATTCCAGAGTAATGGACCTTGGTCCCAGCCTGGAAATAGTTAAAGCTGCCTCTTTCTTCCTGTTACCCTGCCCCGGTGTCTTCTTACCTCGGGGCATCAGTATAGTAGTGCTGGGTTCATTTGTGCCGGTTCCAGACTGATCTGTAGTTGCCTGCCGTGGGGAGCTCCATGTCAGCACATCTCTACTCCTCCATAGCAATGCCACGCCCCTCATAAGATATTACTTTTCTGGCAGCTTTAAGGATCTCAGAGTTAGTTTCAAATAACAGAAAGGCGTCTAGTTTAAAGTTTAATTAAGTGTTTTTATCTGTTTCATTCTTTTGTTTGTTAATGGCACAAAACATTTAGGTTGACATTAATTGAAATGACTACAGCAGCATAGCATGGTGGAATCTAAGGCAAAGTGCAATATTTGGAATGAGATTTAGTGGTGCCACTACCATGCTGATCACCGTTCTCCTTGCTGGAGGCTCTGACAAATGGAAGAAAAGCTCTGCCTCCACCAACTGCCACAACAGGACACAGAGCAGAAGAAGGCATAATACCAGCAGGAAGACCATAGGCAGTAATGGTGACTGGTACTCTATGCTATACCTGTCCTTTGGGAACACTTTCACAGAATTAAGTTTCTGTTTAGGATGTAGACAGAAGCTTTCTGTGAAGAAGCCAACTTTATTTTAGGAAACACATTGGAAAGAAATATTTAACTACTCTACTCTTATATTCAAGAAAAGTTTGGATTATTATTCGGATATACAAATTTAGCATGGTCGTAATCTTATAATACAATAATGATTTGTGCTATTCCAATTATACATTTAACAAGTGGTTTTCCAAAAGAAAAAAAAATGATTGTCTCTAAACCAATTTTTAACACAATTACAATATGTAGACAAACAAGCCCTTCTTCAGGTCTTACAGTTGTGACTGAAGGGGACAAAATTGCAAGTTTTGGAGAGATCTATTGTATGTTCATTACATTTCTGGTCCCTAGGTAAGTCCTAGGGTGTTTTTTTTTAGCATTTGCTGAGGTTAACCACTATAGACCAGTGTTTTTCACATTTTTACCACAGGGGACCCTATATAAAAAACTTTGAGGTCTATACCCTTACTAATATTACTATATACACACCTCACATTACATTAGTATGGAACATGTCTTACATTGCTGGCCAGTGGGCAGGCTACCAATAGTACAGATAGTCAAAATGATGATGTGTCAGTTAAGCTGACCTGAGAGGCAAAAATTGCTCATTGTTAAGGAACCCCGCAACCTTTGGAGGAACCCTGGTTGAAAAACTGTGCTAAAAAAGATTCGAAAGTCTTTATTTTCTGACCATCTGTCCACTTTAAAATAACATCTATTAAAGTGTACGTAAAAAATGCATTGACAAGCTGACCATTCTTGACAAATATGGGCAATAGTTACTACGTGCAAATTGCATTATCTGAGATTCATTGTTTATGTGTTTCCTATCAGCAATATATAAGTAAATAATTTTAGGATATCAGACTCTATCCTTTGGTTTGAAAGTGAGTACTGAATGATTAGTAAATACTTATAGACTATTGACTTTGAACATTAATTATACTTATTTTTCATGGCTTTATTTCAAGATTGTCTGAATAATGACTTTGAATAAATTAATTCTAATAAAATGATTGTTACCCAATGAATGTAGGTTTTGGATAGGAAAAATGACTCTGGTATTATCATGGTCCACCTATTGGGATTTCACACTAAACACAATATAACATTTTTGACATTTTTTGGAAACGTCCTGATCATCACATTGGTGTCCTACAGCAATACCCTCAATTCTCCCATGTACTTCTTCCTCTCCCAACTTGCTATATCACATATCCTTTTGACCACTGACATTCTTCCTCCTACACTTAATTTTATTTTAGTAGAAGACACCGTATTATCATATTCTGGTTACATTACCAAGTTTTATTTCTTTGCTCTCTCAGATACTTCAGAATGTCTTCTTCTGACAGTGATGTCTTTCGACAGATATTTAGCCATCTGTAAGCCATTGCATTATAACATTAACAATGGACTTCTAGTTCTGCTGGATACTGGTTCTGATATGTTGGATAATAAGTCTTTTATTAGTATTGAGTCACACTTAAATGATATTGCAATTAACATTTTGCATTCCCGGTTTTATTGACCACTTTTTCTGTGATCCTGATCCAATCTTAGAACTCTCCTGCTTTGACACCGTCAGTGTTCAACTTGAAATATCATCAATGAGTGCTCTATTTGTTGTCATGCCATTCTGTATTATAATTGTATCATATGTTTAAATAATAATCACCATTTTTAAAATTTCATCTATTACCAGCAGACAGAAAGTTTTCTCAACATGCAGCTGCCACCTGACTGTTGTGTCCATTTTTTATACTTTGTGTTTATTTGGCACCTAGAAGAGGACAGTCATGGAACATTACTAAATAATTGCCTTTATTATATTCTGTTGGCACCCCACTGTTAAATCCATTGACTTAAACAATGTAATACATAAAATCATCAACCAAGGCCTGTACTTGCTTTTCTATTAATAATATAATATGCACTCAACTCAATCAATCAAACATGCTTGCAGAATAAATTAGGAATATACGCTGTATTTGGAAAAAGTTTGCCACTTGAGTAAATGAAATGTAAGAGATGCATCTTGAAAAAACAAAGACACATCTGTGGTATTCTGCCACTGTTTTCCCACTGCCGCTACCACAAATAACTGTCTGTCAAAATGACAGTCGGGAATTGCTCTGTATTACGCTACAAAGGCATCTGTCAAAAATATGTTGAGAAAATTTGTTGGTTTGTTCTCGTCTCTGTAGAAAAGTGTTGTTGTTCAGATTTAGGGCAGTTATGAAGTTGAGGTGGCATATTAAACAGTTTGGTTTAGGTACTCGTATAACGTCGATATTTCGCTTCAAAAATTGCATTTCAAAGTAGGTTATCGCACAATGCCTCAATACACCAACCATTCATTTCTCAGGCCATACCAGTGGGAAATTATTTGTACTGTTAAGCAGAACCGTGTAATTAGACAGAAAAACTGTGTTGTTGGGATCCCAGTTTACAATGAAGTGGAGACTGATGGGTTGGAAATCGGTGGGAGAAAGAAAGAATCTATGTGGCATTGGGAGCCTGGAAATCACTACGAGCAGACTCAATTTGACTCTTACTGATCCCGACTAGTGTAGTGCAGTCACTGTTGTTGTGCAGTAGTCAAGAAAGCAAATCTCTACTGTTCAGTGTTAGAACCAGCAGTGATGATAGAATTGCATGCTTTACTCTCAAGTATGACCATTGCAGACTAGCCTGCATCCCATTTCAGATTGTGTACTTTGGTGAATGGGGAATTTGGTTGTACATTTGGGTTTCACAAAACTAAAAAAACTGGCCTAAAACATGTAACTAGACACATGTAGTTACTTTCAATAACAGTGTATACATTTGTGAAGGGGTAATTTTATTCCACATTTGGGTAATACCAAATCATTTTGCCCATCACTGTTCCCCATTATTATATATCTATATACTTAGTTCTACTAGCAGTTGCACATGTGCGCACAGGAAATTTTATATTATCCTTGGATGACTATTTCACCCACCAGGTCTTCACCAGTTGCAAAGGAAAGAATGCCTGCCATTTCCTCAATATTACATTGTTCACCCTTTACAAATGAAGCATGTCTAAGCTGTAGAGTAGATAACCCAGCATAAATCAACTCAAACTACTTCCTCCTACTCTTTCTCATTGATACAGATCAGTCCATATTTACACTATGCAGGGATGTGATGGGGGATGCCGGGCTCGCATGCAATGAGTTACATTATCCTGGCTTACTCAATAAAGATGGCCAAAGATCTAGAAGCAGAAAGAGGAATATAAGAAGATGGTGGTGACGGTGATGGGATAGAGATAAAAGAGTGCATTTTGCAATCAAACAGGTAAAGATTTTTTATTGCTGCAGGGACAATGACTAACTCTTCTGCATGGTCCTGCATGGTCACAATTTTTTATTTTTAGAATTTAGTTCTACTTTAAATCCAGGGCAATTATTTGAATGGAATAGGTAACAATTGGAGTTCAAACCTAACTAAACCAAGTACCAGTCTAGAATCCTAGCAAACTGTGTAGCTTGGGATTACATTTTCGCATAGCTTGCCCTTCCTGATCTCTTACTTCTAATGAGTACATCATGTTGCAGGCACATCAATGAGTTTGTCTAGATGGAATTGAAAACAGAAAAGAGAGATTATGTAAAGAAGTATGTCAGTATAAAATTGTACAGTAGGTCTTCTGAACACATTGTTGGGGTGGCATTTCCTAGGTGCTTCATAGGTAATGTGTATAGGCCAAGACAAAAGGGGCAATTCTGGTGAGTGTCATTATGATTTCAATATGTTATTCCCATCACCTTTCAATATTTGATTCATCATTACTATTATCAATTTTAGCTAAGAGAGAGATAGGAATAAGTGAAGGAATCTGTGAGAAATGTCCAATTAAGTTTATCAAAGTCTTCTCTACATGAGAGAAGGCAAAAAGGGTAAATATGATCCTTAAGATTGTCTATGGGAGTTAGGGAATTTGAAGGTTGAAGGAAAACTTCCTGGCCTTTTGCATGTATATTTTAGCCAGAAAATCATTAATTAGGCAAAACTTTTTAAATACATTTTAATACGAATTTAAGAAATAAGTCTACAAGTCGGGCAGAGGTGGAATCTTTGTTTCCTTTTGGTGTTATTTAATAAGGGCTTCTTGCATTTGAGTGGTAAAACTAAAGAAAGATTTTTTTGGAACATGTTCCCACAGAACCTCTCCCCATTCTCCAACAATTTTAGTGACAATTTCATGTTTGGGGGGTTTGCAATAAGTAGAAATATTGGTGAGCATATATGAAAAAAAATCTAAATTGCAGAAAAGTCACATTTTGACTGGGCTGGATTTTTTTATTCTGACACCGAAAGTCAAATCTCCTAGTCAACATTATAATGCTTATCCATACACATTGATATATGTAATATGATATGATGAAGATTATCCTGCTTTGATGCTTTTGATGTTAGGAAGTCAGATCTTGGGCTGCATCTTGTGGGCCAGACAGTCTTGGACAAACTATGAATCATTTAAAATCTATGCCACATATAAATTATTTAGCTTTATGCATTATTTATTCACTTATACTTAACAAATTCAATTCATCAAGTCTGCATAATAATGTTTTATTGTCCTTCTGGGCACATATAATTTTAAAATAGGAACATCGGGCCTGATTTATGAAATCTCTTCAAGGCTGGAGAGGATACACTTTCATCAGTGAAGCTGGGTGACCCAGCAAACCTGGAATGGATTTTTAAAAAGTAATTTGCTGTTTGTCAGCAAAAGTTTTCAATCCTGAACCAGATCCATTCCAGGTTTGCTGGATCACCTAGGTTCACTGATGAAAGTGTATTTTCTCCAGCCTTGAAGAGCTTTCATGAACTAGACCCATAGTGCCAGCCTACTGATCCAAGTACATCATTATGTATAGGACCAGAAAAAATGAATCTAAAATGTGTCAATTCTTAAATATTGTCTAATAAATTAGAATGATGAATAATATTAATGATGAATAAATATTATAACATTCTAATAAATTAGAATGAAGTCAAAGTATATTATTCTTTTACAGCTCTAATAATTTGATTTATTTGCAATAAACAGTTAATTTTCTGATAAAAAAAGAAAGAAAATAGTTTCCCTACGTATGAATAATAACGAGTCCCATGACTATATTGAAGAACACTTTAAATTCACAGTATTATATATAATTATATTATATGAAGACATACTAATATATAAAAGCTGCAATGTTTTGTATATTCAGTACATTGAGCTGAGGATAAATATGAATTGTTATATTTGTTATCATTGTGTGTTGTATTACACAGCTGAATGTACACATGATTTTAAATACATTTAAACATGTTTGTAAATGGTGAATGTGAGGTTGATATAAACAGACTGAATAATTATCTGTTCCTTTTGGTGAGAAACATGAAATGTGAGAGGCTGGGGAGTCCATTTCTTCTGAATATCTAGTTTCTTGGCATTAGAGATTTACAGAGTCACAGGTATGTGTTCTGGGTCCTATAGGCTTTCAGTAAGAAAATGTAGGTGCAAGCAGATACAAAAAATGAATGGAATAATACATAGCTCATGGTGTTGCAGATTTCCTTCCTTCCTAAACAAATTTAATCTCCAAAACCACAAAAAAATGAGTAATCTAATACTAGATACTACATTACAATTTTAGTAATTATAAACCAATATATAATCCACAGTTTAATATTATTTTCTTACTACACAACAGTGATATCTGACTTCACTTTTTTATTAACCCAAGACATGTTTTTTAACTTTTTTTGGGCCACGGCACATTTTTTACATTAAAAAAATCCTGTGGCACACCACAAATGGAAGATGTTACAAAATGACACTCTGTAGCTAATTCTCTTGTCTTTAAGAATAAACAAGGCAATTAAGCTACCTACTGCCACCCACTGGCATGGAAGAGTATTACATTACTCTGCCAGCCACTACAGCACAGGTACTTGACAATGATAGTTGGATAATTTCCCACGGTACACCTGAAGATCTGCCGGGGCACATTGGTTGAAAATCACTGCACTAAATTAATACTAAAGGTTATCAGAGTAGTTGGTTTAAAAGTTTTGTTTGTTGAAATATTTTTAATAACTTTACTTTGTCATATCTTTTATTTTCTTTTTATATTATTTTTCCTCAGATTATGGAAAAAAATGTGTCTAGTATTAGGATAGAAATTATCTTCCTTTTAGGATTTCAGAGTCCATACAATATAAGATATTTAATCTTTTTTCTTTTCCTTGTGATTTTTTGTTTGACGATTTGTGGAAACCTCCTGATCATCACATTGGTGTCCCACAGCAAATCCCTCCATTCTCCCATGTACTTCTTCCTGTCCCAGCTCTCTATATCGGATATCTTACTAATATCTGATATTCTTCCTAATACTCTCCATGCTGTTTTGCTTAAAGAGACCATACTGTCCTTTGCTGGTTGTATTACTCAACTTTATTTCTTTGCTCTCTCAGAAACCTCAGAGTGTCTTCTTCTGATAGTAATGAGTTATGACCGATATTTGGCCGTCTGTAGACCATTACATTATTCCTTAGCTATGAACTTCCAGTTTTGCGGCAAATTGATCATCACCTGTTGGATTTTAAGTGTTTTCACAGGACTCATCGTTATTTTTACCATAGTACAATTAAAATTTTGTGGTCCAAATGTTATTGATCACTTTTTTTGTGACCTTGTTCCAATCATACAACTCTCCTGCTCTGACATCACCAATCTTGTACTTGAAACGACAATACTGAATTTTGTTTTTGCTGTCATCCCATTCTGTATCATCATTGTATCATATGTTTATATTATAGTCACCATTTTTAAAATCCCTTCTATTACCGGCAGACAGAAAGTTTTCTCAACATGCAGCTCCCACCTCACTGTTGTGTGCATTTTCTATGGTACTATCGTTTGTGTGTATTTGGTGCCTAGTAAAGTAGATTCATGGAATTTTTCAAAATTTCTTTCTTTATTATACACTGCGGGCACCCCACTGGTGAATCCAATGATATACAGCTTGAGGAATAAAGACTTGAAAAATGCTGTTGTCAAAATCTTCAACCACGACCTGGGTTTGCTCTTGGGTCAATACAAAAATGTGTACTAGGCCCAAGAAGTCTTGATAAAAGAATTATACATTTATTATGCTTAAATTGATGTTAGAAACTGTTATTACCAATAAGAACCTCATCAACATATTGTTTATTCTTCAAATGTTTTTCTTAACTCTTTCGGACATATAGTATGAATATTTCTGTATGCATAAGAAGGCTCAGAAAAAAAAAAAAAGATTAACCATAATTGAGAATGAACTTGTATAGTCATAATGTATGATAAAAAGTATGGTAATGATGTTTGATGAAAAGTATGGTAATGATGTATGATGAAAAGTATGGTTAAAAGAGTTTAAAGCTGAACTTAAGGAGGATAGAATTCAAATTTTAGGAGTTCTGTAGTCATTCCGATTAAACTTTTAGATTTATTCATCTAAACACATTTCACATATTCATCAAAGCAAATGGTGTGCAAAATCTTGGAGTTTGTTTTCTTTCAAAATTTGCCATAGTTTGAATAGGAAAGTCTGTAAAGAAATAAAGAAGGAAAGGACAACAGTAGGGTTTTTTTTTTTTTTTTTTTAGCACAAATGTGCATGATTGTATTGATATTACATATAGTGAGTATACAAAAGTGTCGAATAGAATCAACAAATCAACTAAATCTTTGGTCCGAAGTCGACTTCAACAGATCAGTTTTTTTAGATATCTAGACATATTTTGTTTTTCTGGAGAAAAGCCTTTAGTTGCAAAGTTCATAGAGCATTATTATCCAAAGGCAACTAGGTCTCAAAATAACCTGATGCGTTTTTCCCACTTTGGCTAGAGCCAATAAATAAATTGGTGTAATGACAGTAGAGTAGTACAACATAATGCACATTGTAATAAGGGTAAATCTATATTGTCATTTGATAAAATAAGGGATAAAGACTTAGGGATGAATAAGGGATGGTTTCCCTATGACATAGACTTTGAAAGTGGACATATAATAGGGCTTAAAGTTGCTCAGTTGATATTAGGGAAATATTAAGTAGGGGATCATAAGTATTCATAAGTTACCAAGTCTTATTAGGAATGGAAAAAAAGTGGTTTTACCTGAAGAATGGTATACTGATCATAGAGGAATGATGAGTAACTCAGAATCAATAGGGATGATGAGGATTCTTTTATATTACTGCTTATATAATAATATTATGAGTTTTGCAAAGCCTTGTTAGATGACAGCAGGAATTATGCTAGGAAACATCTAGTGTTGGTCGAACATCTCACAATTCGATTCGACAGCTATTCAATCGAGTAGTGAGATATTGTTTGGGTGATTGAATGCCGAATTCGAACACCGTTGAAGAATTCGGGGTTGTTTAGGGCTATTAAGGGCTGCAAGAGCAATCAGATTGCTCTTGTAGCCCTTTACTTGTTGCATGTGTTCTAAAAAAATTTAATTAATTAGCATTTAATGAAGAGAGAATAAAAATCCATTAACGAAAGACAAAATGTAAACATAATAAATTTCAGCTTTAAAGTGTTTATATAACTTGTAAAAAACTCGTCATGAAAATAACCCAATCCCATCTTAGTAGGTTGTCACTGGAACTTTTGACCCCAGTGAAAGCTTTCCCCTCACCTCTTGCTCTAAGGACAATTTGAAAATTTTTTTTTGTGTCTTTGTGACAATGGTCATAAGGAGGTGGATCCAAGAGTGTCTAAATCTTCTCTCCTATATCCAAAAAAAGTTTTGGTTAAACATACAATTTAAGCAAATTACTGTTCCTATAATCCTGTAATGATTTCTCTTATTTCTAATAAACATTTAACAAAAATAGTTATCTAAAAGAAAAAAATACATAACCATAATGAGTCCCATGAAATTATCTATCTCTGAATGCTTCATGTTCCCAGGGTTTTCATGTAATACCTATAAAAGCAACAATATTCTATACAATGACCCTGATTTATGAAAGCTCTTCAAGGCTGGAGAGAATACACTTTCAGAAGTGAACTGGGTATTCCAGCAAACCTGGAATGGATCCGGTCCAGGATTCAAAACATTTGCTAGCAAATAGAAAATGATTTTTAAAAATCCATTCCATGTTTTCTGGATCACCCGGTTCACTTCTGAAAGTGTTTTCTCTCCAGCCTTGGAGAGCTTTCATAAATCAGGGCCAATGAATACATTCAAGGCAGATACAACAACCTACTGCTATACTCATTCACATACTTCAAAAATATCTAAAATAGAATAAAAGACAGGGGACCCTTGGGTTTCAGCAGAAGATAACTTCATTTACAGAGTGGCACCATAACTATAAAGGTCCAGAATCAGAGGTGACTGAAGAATAAATTGAATGCCTTTTACATTTATGGTCACTTTGACCAGGCTGGATGTAAATGTGAATCTGTGGGTTGGTTAGACGGAGGATTGGATTGTTTCATCTGCTCAGTAAGAAGGGTATAATGCAGGTAGAAATCATGGGTGGGCAGGAAGAGCTCAAGTCATGTTCTGGTTTGTGGTCTACTTTATTTATAATATTGATTGAAGTGTAAATAAAAAAAATGGGTTGCAAATTTGGCCATATTTTACAAAAAACAATCTCTTTAGTAATAGAAATTATTTTTTCTTCATGAATGTTTAATTCTTGGAAAGTGAAATCTAAATGGTTAGTAACTTGGTATTGTTATTATTATTTATCTTTATTTATAGAGAACCCTGAAAAATAGAACTTTATAATCTGGAGGTGAGGAGATTATTACAAAATAGGTTAATAGGTCATAACATTAAATATAATTATATTGTACTTTGAACAGCGATAATGTATTTATTTTATTCAAACTCTGCATATCCCCAAATATAAACTGATCCATATAAAATATCTTTTTTTCTATTCTAAATGTATTTGTTTCACTTTTCTTTTAATTGTTCTGTCTTTAGAATATGGATAGGAGAAATTTGTCCAGTATTGCTATATATAATTCACCTCTTAGGATTTCAGATTCAACAAAATATAACATTTTGGTTCTTTTTTCTTTTTCTCATAATTTATTGTGTGACAATATGTGGAAACCTTCTGATCATCACATTGGTGTCCTACAGCAAATCCCTCCATTCTCCCATGTACTTCTTCCTCTCCCAGCTCACTGTATCGGATATCTTACCAATAAATGATATTCTTCCAAACACATTCCATTCTATTTTAGTAAAAGGGACTGTACTATCGTATTCCAGTTGCATTACCCAGTTTTATTTCTTTGCTCTCTCAGATACTTATGAGTGTCTTCTTCTGACAGTGAAGAGTTATGATAAATATTTGTACATCTGTAAACCATTACTATCATTATAACTTATAACTTATAACCAATAAACTTCCAGGTTTGTTGGATAACAATTACAATATGTTGGCTTTTAAGTCTTTCACACTTTAATAATATCGCAATTAAAGTTTTGTGGTCCTCCTGATCTTGTTGAGCCAATCTTTAAGCAATCCTGCTATGACACAATGGATGTTCAACTTGAAATAACATCACTGAGTGCTATATTTATTGTCATACCATTCTATATTATCATTGTATCATATATTTATATTATAGTCACCATTTTTAAAATTACATCTATTACTAGTACACAGAAAGTTTTCACAACATGCAGCTCACAACTCACTGTTGTGTACATTTTTTTTGGTACAATACTTTGTGTTTATTTGGTACCTAGAAGAGAAGATTCATTGAATATTTCTAAATTCTTGTCGTTATTATTAGTGTTGTTGTTCGAATTTGGGTCATCCTAAGGCTCCACCAGAATATGACAGTTCGAATTCAGATGGACCAGACCTGAATTTTGCTGGATTCGAAGCCCCGAATTCGGCCCAACCACAATGCCTAGGGACCTCCCCCATGATGTCTAGGGTTCTCCAATAACAGCAGGGATGCTCCCCTTCATGTTTGTTGTGGCAGCCAGTCGATTGGCTGTCTGTCACTTCATGCCACACAGGCAGCCATTGGCCTATATAAGGCGAAGGCCTGCCTGCATTTGCCTCTCCTGACAGAGATTTGCTGATAGCAACACAACCTTTCTGTGCTGCTTGGCTTGCTTTGTCAAGTCAAAAAAAGTGCTTTACTTTGTTAGACTGTGTCACACTCACAGGCTGGAAAGTCACGTGTACGGCAGTATGTAGAGGAGTCCCACCGAGGGGTTGGAGAGTCACAGCTACAATCATTCATTGAAGATGCTCAGTTGTTTCAGTCATCTGACGAAGAGAGTCAGTTCACAGGCTTTCCCCCCAGTTACTTTTCACCAGAACACTCTGAGCCAGACGAGCCAATTCAAACTGGCTCCAAAAGGCCGCTGCTTCCTGTTGGCACATATAGGGAAACTGTCTCTTTTGATGATGATGATGTCCTTGATCCGATATCGGCCGAACAAGGAGATCATTATAGGCAGGAGGAAGAAGAGGAGGAGGTTGCAGAGAGCCCTCAAATGGGGAGAGGGAGGAAGAGAGTAAAAGCTGCCCACACTCTGCATCCTTCAAGTACCAGTGGGGCAAGTCATAGACAGAAATCGTTGGAAGCTGTCACCACAGCTATGCCTCAACAACCGCGGACCGCCACCACGAGCACCATCTCCAGAGCACCTTCCGGCTCAATTAGATGTTCGCCAGTGTGGGCATTTTTTAATGTCCATAGTGATGACAACACTATGGTCATCTGCAAACTGTGTGCTCAACACTTGAAACAAGGCAAAAACCCAAACAAACATGGAACAAGTTGCATGAGCACTCATTCAGGAAGCCACCACCTGGTAACCTGGCGGGAACACCTGGTCAATGCACAGAGCTCTGTGCGACCCCCTCCGCCCAAAAAGCAAGCTCAAACTGCTCGATCTTCCTCCACTGCCTTTCCTCCTTCTGCCACTAAAGTTACCCGTGCTGCTGCCAGCAATTTGAGTGGGGCATGTAGCCGAGAATTACCTTTTTCAGGCTCCACCAGCGGTGAGCAGGAGCTTCAGCGCAGATCAGCTGCTGTTTGTCGTATTGCTAGCAGTCAGGACCAGCCATCATTGCCATCCCCCACAACTTCTACCCCATCGTCCAATGTATCGGAATAAACAGAAAAAGTTCTGTGTTTCTGTTAAAAAAATACAGATATTTAATTCAGGCTACAACATGCTATCTATCAAAAAAGCCATAAAAATGTATGTATTTCTCTCCAAAAAATACAGTTAATTATGATTCATAATTAAATATCAGTATTTTTTTAGAGAGAAATACAGATTATTTTATGGCTATTTAGATGGATAGCAAGTGGGATTAGAACTAAATATCTGTATTTTTTTTACAGAAAAAGAACATTTTATGGGTGCTATCGGAATGAAATATCTGTATTTTTTATGGATAAATATAGAAATTTTCTGGCTTTTGTGATACATTACAAGAGGTATAATTTAGGATACATACATACATCGTTCACAAAAAACCTAAACATTTCTGTTAAAAAATACAGATATTTTATTATGATAGCACTTGGTATCTATCCTAAAACCCATAAAAAATTCAGTATTTCTCTCCAAAAAATACAGATATTTCATTCTGATACCACTTTGCTATATATCTCCAAAGCCATAAAAATGTCTATATTTCTCTCCCAAAAATCTAGATATTTAATTCTGATAGCACTTTGTATCGATCCAAAAGACCATAAAAATTCTATATTTCTCTACAGAAAATACAGATCTTTAGTTCTGATCCCACTATACTTTCCTAAAGCCATAAAATTTGATGTATTAATAACAATACCGATATTTAATTCTGATAGCACTTGAGTATGTATCCTAAAACCCATAAAAATGTATGCATTTATGTGAAACAAATACACATATTTAACTGTGATAGCACTTGCTAGATATCCACAAATGATAAAAAATGTATGTATTTCCCTGCGGATTCCACCAAGCCCGTTCCCTTTTATGTGGTTTCACTAGATAGTAGGTGTGGAAAGTGTGATTTTCGTTAATCCATTCATGTCTCAATTAGATACAGCTTCCACACTGTCCATGGAGGTGATGGCCTCAACCTCCAATGCGGTCCACGCTCTGTCACATGGCCCACTGCCCCCTACTACTGCTGTTACTGCTGCCGCCTTCCCGGTACCCAACTCTAGATGTAAGATACTAATGCCATCCACATTTTGTCCCAGAGCCCACCGCCTCCTCCTGCTGTAAATGATGCTGCCGCCTGCCCAGTACCCGATTTTAGATGCCAGATACTAATGCCATCCACGCTCTGTCTCAGAGCCCACCGCCTCCTCCTCCTGCTGTAAATGATGTTGCTGCCTGCCCAGTAACAAACTCTAGATGCCAGATACTATAGCGGTCCACACTTCATCTCAGAGTCCACTGCCTCCCCCTGCTGTAGATGAAGCTCAGCCTGCCCAGCAACAAACTCTAGATGCCAGATACTAATGCTGTCCACCCTCCGTGTCAGAGCCCACAACCTCCTCCTCCTCCTCTTGCTGTAAATGATGCTGCCCCCTGCCCAGTACCAAACTCTAGATACCAGATACTAATGTCCTCCACACTTTGTCTCAGGGCCCACCTCCTTCGAATCATGCTGTTACTGCTGCTGCCTACCTAGTACCCAACTCTAGATGCCAATTAATTAATAATTATGTCGTCCACGCTCTGTCTCAGTGCTAAATGCCTCCTCCTCATGCTGTTACTGCTGCTGCCCAGTACCCAACTCTAGATGCCAGTTACTAATGCCGTCCACACTTTGTCTCAGAGCCCACCGCCTCCTCCTCCTGCTGTTACTGACGCCGCCTTCCCAGTACCCAGCTGTAGATGCAAGTTAACAACGCTGTCCATGACGCATTATAGAAAGTTACAGCTAGCAGATAGGAAAAGACAGTCCCCTACAAAGCAATGTCTCCACTAGCTACAGCTTCTACACTGTTCATATAGGTGATGGCCTCAACCACTAATGCCATCCTTGCTCCATCTCAGGACTCACCGCCTCCTCCTCCCAGTACCCAGCTCTAGATGCCACTTAACAATGCCATCCACACATCTCAGGGCCCACCGTCTCCTCCTCCTGCTTTCACTGATGCTGCGGCCTGCCCAATCCCCAACTCTAGATGCCACTTGCTAATGCCGTCCAAACTTCGTCTCAGAGCCCACCGCCTCCTTCTTCTGCTGTTACTACTGCCTGCCCACTGCCCAGTACCCAGCTCTAGATGCCAGACTAGACTCAAGCTCAACGGGATTTTCTTTCCCCGCTTATTCCGCCAAGCCCCGTCCCCTTTCATGTGCTTTCACTCGATAGCAGGCGCTGAGATGGAGTATGGAAGGCATTAGTAACTGGCATCTAGAGCTGGTTGTAGTGCATCTTTAATGACACCCCGAAGTGTGTAATCTGAAATTTGTGATTGAATCTAGAAGACCATGTCTTCTGCTTTATCCATCGGTACCATGCTTTATCAGACTGAATTTCTGTGTATGTTACCCCGGAACTGGGAAGTGGGACAGCAGTCCCTCTGTATATGTTGGGGTGATGAGATAGGAGACACCGGTATATTTAACGGGAACCAAAAGGTCCTGGATGACCACATTGAGCTATGAAATTATTGAGCTCAGCAGACGTCCGGAGACTTCTCCACAACAAGTATGTAGCCATCCTGGGAGACTCCATTCAAAGATCTATCAACAAGGATCTTGTGAAAATACTGCAGAATGATGAGATTCGGACTGAGAAGCAGCTGAAAGGGAAGGGTGAGATGTCATTTGCAAACGACACGTTGGGGGATCTCTGGGTGAAATGCACAATGGCATAATTTACCGCCAAGTGTGTCATTACAGAACTGACCACCACCTTGTACGGTTCTATTTCCTGACCCGTGTTACTTCGGAGTACATAGAGAGCCTGCTGGCCAACTTCCAACATGGATCTCGGCCCGACGTTGTCATCATCAACCCGTGTATAACGATGTTATCAGGTATCATGAGCAATCACTGCAAATGTACAAAACCAACCTGGACCACCTGTTTATTTGGTTCACTGAGGTGCTGAGCCCCAAATGTCTAGTGATATGCAACACGTCCATGTCTGTTGGATTTAAAGCTGGTGAAGTGCTGGAGTACCCAATTCCTAATGTGCGCTGGGACATCATAGAAGGGAATTTCTAAAGCGCCACACTGGCAGATTTTCACCAGTTGAATGTGATTGACATGCACTTTCTACTTACGCTTCGAGCTGCTCTCCAGGGTTAAGGATGCCACCCACTCGAATCAGCTGGCTCATCGGAAGTATACCTGCATCCCGATGGCTCATATTGATTAAGCCTGGGGTGTGCAGCAGGAACAGCAGGAAAAGGAGGGGGTGGGCTCTTAGACGGAGCATGGACAGCATTGGTAACTTGCATCTAGAGCTGGGTACTGGGCAGGCGGCAGAAGTAACAGCATGAGGAGGAGGCGGTGGGCCCTGAGACGGAGCAAGGAGGGCATTAGAGGTTGAGGCCATCACCTATGTGGACAGTGTCGAAGCTGTAGCTATTGGAGACATGAATGGATGAATAAGATTCCAATTTGTCCCTACCTACTATGTAGCGAAACCACATGAAAGGGAACTGGCTTGGCGGAATCAGCGGGTAAAGAAGACCCTGGTAAGCTTGAGTCTAGTCTGGCATATAGAACTGGGTACTGGGCAGGGGGGAGGCGGCAGCAGTATGAGGCCTGCATCACTAGCTGCATCACTAGCTGATGATGTGAAAATTTCCAGATTTTGAGAACCCCAGAGAATGTACCAAGCCTGATGAGTAAAGAGCTCTGATTTTGTTACCTTTACTGTCTCATTGATGACTTGTGATACCCCATTGGAGTCACTTATCCTGGTCTTATCCCGGTCTGTTTGGCGTACATTTTTCAGCTCCACGAGTGGAACTATTTCCTTTATTGTTATATACTCAGGGTCTTAGGTGATGCATGACAGATCACTTTTAATGATCTAAATGAAACTGTCCTGCCAAATCAGTCTTTCAAAGAGCCTGCATTTGGACTAGAAGTCAACAGCCCAAAAGTGGTATCAATTACATATATGTTAGCCAAACATTCAATACACCAGCTTAGTCAACTAGTCCAAAAATCCCAAAATTGCTTCACTTGTCCATATGATTTTGAAAACTCAGACTTCAGAGATAGACTTTATTATAACATTTGTTTAGGACCAAACTAATGAGCATATCAGTCTATAAGTTTTATGTTTACCATTGCTCACAGATGTGTCTCTCAAGATTCCCATTAAAATAAATAAAATTAGTGTCTGCCAATACAAGAAACAGTTGACACTCTGATAATGAGTTGCCTGGTTTCCTTCTTCATAATTATGTAATGGTTTACCAAGGAGGTGTTGGTTGGACTTTTGCTCACACTATGTCCAGTCACTTCTTCTCATAGGAAATTACCCGTGTTGCTGGTAGAATATGTGGTGTTATGTATGATATTCTCTTAAAAAAGCCCACTGGCCCTTTCTCTACCCCCCCTTCAAATACCTCCCCCCAAAAAAATTGTTACAATCCTTCCTTTCCTACCTCTCCCTTTCTTCATTATCACTTTCCCCTACTACACTCCTCATATATCCCTCCCTTCAAATCTTAGACAAATTAACATTTGAAGAAAAGTGGAACTATTTAATGAGTTGCAGTCAACACAAACTCGGTAGATATCTCAGTTGTTTTTGGGGTCAGTTGAAATGTGCCCCTTTACCCCTATCTTTAGAACTTCCCTTCCTCCCATAGGCCTAAGCATCTAGTGGATGCTCATTTTTATGCAGGAACTCTTTTTACCCAATGTGCTCAGACATTGTTACTTAGTGAGACCAATGTGGCTTCCCATACTTTATTTTCTGTTTTGTTCAAAGTGAATACTTAATTAGCCCAAGAAAGATACTTTTTTTAATTTTAGTATAACATTATGATCCAATGGTCTGAGGGACTGCTTGCACTGTTTTTGCTGCTGTACTAGATTCCCAAACAGTTGAACAATTTTAGTACTTTTACACTTTCTCCCTCCTGATATGTTAATCTAATAACTGACAAAATTGATCAGTTTATTTACACTAAAATTTTGGCAAAAGTGGCAGTTCTTAAATTTTGTAAAATGTAAATGTTCTTAATTTATGGTGAAGTACGGGGCTGCTGGAGCAAAATGTTATTGAAGAACAAAGGATCACTGGAGCACAGGGTCACTGAAGGAGAAACAATTGCCAAGGTATGAGAGCACTGAAGCACAGGGGTCATTGAAGCACAAAATGTCACAAAAGGAGTGGGTTTTTGGAGAACACCCATTGGATTTATGGATGTAAATGGATAGAAAAGTGAGCTAATTTTCTCTCTGATTACACATGAAATTACCTCTGCCTATGGCCCATATTGCACCGTACCCTTATGTGGGGTACCATGGTAATGGCTTTTAGCAAAGTTTAACTTAATCCTTTTATAATCTGTTACTTAATCTGTTTTTATACCAGATTAATGACAAAATTATATTGTTTGATAAATGTTGTTTTTGGTCAATGTTATTATTTGATTTATTATTTCCCAGCAAAAACGATGTGATCATTTATCAAACACTCTAATATCTTCCAAACTATAGAAGCTCAACGTCTTGGTCTGTAGATACGTGAGAAAAAGTTCTTCTTTCCCTTTTCTCCTTTTATTGTCTTTCTAGTATTTTTTTTTATTTCTATTTTTCTATTCATTAATATTTAAAGTTTTATGTTTTATTTTCTTGTTGTTTTTTTAACATGTAGCATTAAAAAAAATCTAAACTTTTAAAAAAAAAAAAAAAAAGAATGTTTTGTTTTAGAATTATATTTTGTTTGTATAAATAACATTCGAACTTTATATATATATATATATATATATATATATATATATATATAAATAATCATAACAATTAAAACATGTCTTTTTTCCTAAGATTATATTTTAAAGACTCATGCACAGACAGAGGTCTTAATGTAAAAGTGGGGTTTCTTGGCAAAATAACAAATTTACATACATGAATACATAGATTTATTCAGTAATAATTGCCGTGCAGTTTCAAAATAAATGTAACTCTAGTACAATGACATCTATTATACTCCATCTATGGCAATGACATCTATTATAACTATTTAGGTGACAAACTGTGGTAACATTGTTGGAATATTTCAGGAATTCCTATTTTCCCAACATGTTTCGCAAAAAGCATATAGGATGTAGGAGAGATTTGTCATTTCCTACCAATCATGCTGGTTTGCCAAAATGGAGTAAATGTACTCCTAGAAGTCTTAATATAGTTATCCTTTTAGATCAGAATTTTACTAATTTTCACCCTTGTTTCAGAAAAATTCGCTTCAAGGCTATCTGTGATCAGGGGTGGCTTTCAGTGCAGTTGTTGTGGCCCCCAAGGCCAAATCTATAGGCGTAAGCCATTTGTGTTGTCTTCCCAGAATTGTAGCAGAGCATCAAGTATCAATCAACAATAACTTACGTATTTCTAATTTCAAAAACAATATTTCAAGTATCAAGTACTCTGCTACAACTCTGGGAAAGCAGCACATCAGGATTCCGGCACTCCCTCATAGTTCTGGTAAATTTGAGGAGTTCCCACTGCCTTCTTCATATTAAAAAAAGTAATTTTTTTTATTTTATTTTTGAAGCATGTTTTCCTTTGGATTGCAAACAATAATGAATTTGGTGACCACTATATCACCAAAAGAAAGCCTTGCTTGTCAGAAAAAATGTGTTTTGTTTTGTTATCTTCTATATTAAAGGTAAAATTTAAAGTGTTTATTTACCTAACAACATAATTCAAATAAAGAGAGAATATACCCAAAAAATTTAGCCATGTATAGTATAAGAGCAGTCACTAGTTTCAAAATATTTTAATTATGAAATAATGTTTGTAAAATTAGAAATACGTTAGTCAATGTGGATTCATTTATAGGTCTCCAATGATTACTCCCATTGAGCAGTTAACAATAATTTTCTGAAACAAATCTAAGAATTATTTCCCAATGTATGAATAATAGTTGAGTCCCATGAAAATATTAAAGAACATGTCCTATTCCCAGCATTCCTCATCATTCTATCCACTAACATATAAAAGCAGAACCAGAATATGTCTCTGAATAATGTTTGCATAATGCAACTATCAATTTATTGCTCTCAAGCTTAATTGATAAAAAAATTGGATTCTGCTGCTTCCAGACTAATTCCAGAACTGAAAAATCACAAATGTGAGTGACAGAGGAATGCAAGGTCACAACTTTTAGCTTATACCAGTGTTTCCCAACTAGGGTTCTTCCAAAGGTTGCTAGGAGGTTTTTAGGAGCAAATTGGACTTAGGTCAGTTATCATTGGCATCAATGATCTTTCAATGATTCAATGATTCTTTTAAATGACCAGCAATGTAAGGGACATTCTTCCCGATGACCATCACAATAATATACTGTGAGCTGTGGAGATAGTAATTATGGAGTTCATTGTAATTTTCAAATTGATGTCAAAATTTTCCTCCCATGGTAAAGGTTAAGTTATTATACTATTGTGTTACTATACTATTGTGTTACTAAACATTATTTTTGAAACAGGTCAACTTTTACAAGAATTTGCAATTTTTCCACTTCAAAACTCTTAAATAGCATTTGTATTAATTCTGCGAAATATATAGTAATGAGATTGATATGTTTATTTTGTTTTTCATTTCAGTATAAAAAATTTACCAAGTTACATATGTTTATTTATTTGATCTAGTGTTTGGTAATGAAAAAAAATGTGTCTAGTATTACAATAATTCACTTTATAGGTCTTCAGACTCCCCACAGCACAAGGTTTTTGATCTTTTTTCTTTTCCTCTTGATTTACTGTGTGACAATATGTGGAAACCTCCTGATCACCACATTGGTGTCCTACAGCAAGACCCTCCATTCTCCCATGTACATATTCCTCACTCAGCTCTCCGTATCTGATATTTTACTGGCCACTGACATCCTTCCTAACATGCTCCATCATGTTTTGATGAAGGGGTCCACAATATCATTTTCTGATTGTATCACCCAATTTTTTTTCTTTTCTGTTTCTGAAGCTCTTGAGTGTCTTCTTCTGACAGTGATGTGTTATGATCGATATTTGGCCATCTGTAGACCATTGCATTATACTTTAGCCATGAACTTTCAAGTTTGCTGTATATTGATCATCACATGTTGGGTTTTAGGTGTTTTAGTAGGATTGATTCTCACTTCAACCATATTACAGTTTGAATTTTGTGGTCCCAACAATATCGATCACTTTTTCTGTGATCTTGACCCAATCCTACGTCTTTCGTGCTCTGATACCACCATTGTTCTATTTGAAGCAATAATAATGAATTATATTTTGGCTGTCACTCCATTCTTTGTCATTGTTTTATCATATGTTTATATTATAATCACCATTTTTAAAATACCATCTATTACCGGCAGACAGAAAGTTTTTTCGACATGCAGCTCCCACCTGACTGTTGTTTGCATTTATTATGGAACTTTGGTTTGTGTTTATTTATTACCTCGCAGGGAACAATCACGTAATATCACTAAATTATTGTCATTATTGTATACTGTGGTCACCCCTCTAATGAATCCAATCATATACAGCCTGAGGAATAAAGACTTTAAACAAGCTTTAGATAAAATCATCAACCACTCTCTGCACTTTTTTTTAGATAGATAATAAAATGTGCATTACATTTAAACTTTTTGCAAGGACAGGCTTTTAGTAAGTAATAATAAAATATTACTCAATGTAAGATGTTACGAAGGTCAAATTAAATCAGAATTATAGGGATATATTTATGGTGGTAATATATCACAGTTGTATTGAAAAAAACAATAAAAAGTGCCTACCCTCATTATTAAATAGACCATAGAAACAGAGACAGAGATTTAAGCATGGTTTTTGGCACAAACAATGTATTCAAACATACATTCAGTATTTATAATAAAGCTTAACAATTGTGAAGGGCCACTATACAAACTAGTGGTTAGAAAAAGTAATTAGAGTCTTATAACTGCTCAATACAATACATACTAATCAATGGTTGAATAGAAACAAAATATTATCTTGGGGTTCACCATAGGCCAAAAATCGGCGCTAGACATACAAAAACTCATAAGCATATATATTGTTAACCATACATAGTATCTGATCATCAAAGCTTGTTGTTTAATATACCCGACGCGTTTCGCCAAGTTTGGCTTCTTCAGGAGCATTTTTGACAGCATGCATTGGTTACTTATTGGTTAATAGTTGAAGTATTTTGAGCCAATATAAATTAGTGTCAAATGACAATTTATAAGGAATAAAAGCAAGTTTCACGTTGTTGAAGTTATGGGCCGTCATAAAGTTTTTGTTTCTCCAGAGAAAGTTAGCAAAGGAGATTCAAACTGAGATGTCCCAAAAACTGGGGGGGGGGGAGTGGCCTTCCTACAGCACTGTCAAAACCTGGATATCTCGTTTCAGGACTGGGCATTCTACTGGTGAAGATGAGCCCTGCAGTGGACGCCCCCCAACCTCAACTGACCCGGCAACCTGCAATGCTGTCCATGAGCTGATTATTGAGTACCGACTAATATTCGCAAAAAAGATAACCCAGATACTTGACGTCTCACAGAAGTGTGTTAGGTTTGTTGTCACCACTATCCTAGACATGCACAGGCTTTCAGCAAAGTGTGTGCCAAAATGTTTGTTCCTCCTTCTGATCACTGTTCAAATAGAACAAGCATCCAAAGCCGTTTTGGCCCATTTTGAAGATACACAGGA
>NC_092859.1:4413394-4416811 GCF_032062135.1 Pyxicephalus adspersus
GCCATATTCGGGTCGAATATAGGGACAACCCGAATTCGAACATCAACACTACTCCTGACTGTTGTTGGCATTTATTATGGTACCATGGTTTGTGTTTACTCATTGCCTCTCAGTAGACAGTCACAGAATATCCGTAAATTCCTCTTCTATGAATCCAGCTATATACAGCCTGAAAAATAAAGACTTAAAATAATTTTAAATAAAATTAATAATCAATCTCTGCAGTTAGTTTTTAGTAAATGATAAAATGGGTGGAATGTATTGTAGTAGTATGCTTGAACTGATCTTGTAATCCTGTATACCAGTAATAAACCTTATAACTACATAGGTTGTATTTTTAATCAAATAAATCAGTATTTAAATTTTATATTTTGTCTTTTGCAACAATTTTTCAAAAATTTTGCACAGTTTTTTTAAAGTTATTAAATGAACGTTAAAATCGTATTTAGGAAAGCCCCTCAATGAGTTTTGGAGAAAATATTATGATCAGTTGCCTTATACCTTCAAGCAAATGGTTTAAAAATCTGTATTTATTGACAATGGTTTACCTTTAAAAATATTCTTTTTCACCTGGGAAATTTCCTTTTACCTCCCTGATTTTTGCTGATTATTGGAAATAATAAAATGTTCAAAGATTTTGCAATTAACTTGGAATGTCATGTTATGAAATCTAGTTTGCCAAATATTTGTAATTACAGGTTGATTTACTTAAAGGATAAAGCATGATTACATGTAAAGAAAATTTTCACTTACTGTAGAGAATGAGAAAAAGCAAATTCAACTTCACTGCGAACAAGGTTTTATTTTTGCTTGCATGAATGTAAAATTGAGATATGTACAAGTTCTTCTGTGACTATGCTAAGTGAATTTTCTCTTTCTAAATTTTTACTTAGCTTAGGAAGGCTGCTCTCACTGCAGTCATCCAGTCACATGCAAACAGTAATCCCATTTTATGTTATTTTTTTGTTTTATTCTTTTGCATTGTAGGGTAATAAATGCATTGTTGGGTAATTTGTAACATGAAATGTAATTTTGTTTTACCTAATTCACAAAAATATATGAAAATTTACTTGATAAATCTAGATAATTCCATACATTTTTACCAAAAAATTTGATACCATTCTCCAAACATAGCATGCTCAAAAATTACACACTCAAATAAAAACGTAATGCCCTTTTATATTGTGGTCTTTGAATAAAAATCATAGCTTTTTAACTTTGTAAGCAAACTGATAGCCAAGTGGTTACAATTTTGTTGTTGTAGATGAGGCATACTGGGTTAAGTAGCAGGCAGTTTGTGTGTAAGTAGTTTTTAGTAACATTTTAATTCAATCTACCAAATCAGTTGTTCCACATGAGAATGGTCATGTAGTAATCGTGTCTAGGTTCTGTATTCATATCACTAAGCTTGACCTGAGCTTAAGGAATGCTCACTCTTTTCCAAGGACCCACAAACATTTCTGTATATGACACCTTTACAGGTAAGCAGTGCAGGAAACATCTAAGTCATAGCTAATCTGGTTGGAAATTCAACTGGATTGAACATAGATTGGCCTGTAGAATAGAAGTATTTTATTCTTTTCTTAACTAATACCTTTGCAGGTCCAGTGAAATCCAAATAGAAGACCCAGCATAGATCCCTATTTGCTTCTCTGATGCTTCTTGCAGCAAATCCACCATTGGTTCAGCTAATAAAAGCCCAGTTCAGTCAATAAAGTCCCCAGCTAAATGCAATGACGTTGAAGTCTAGTGAGTTGAAGTCTTGTGTGCCCTCTATTTTTTGCCACTAGGCTTCATGTCTGGATAAGGATCTAGATAAGGGTAATTTGAATAAAAAGGGGGTCTATGTCATTGTTGGGCTATGTACACATGCTAAATTTTCATTGCTGGGAATGATCTTTCATGATTGGCACCCCACTGTGCTCTTCTCCTTCACTTCTATTGTGGTCATTCATGGTCTATTCATCATGAATCCGCCAGAACAGAAAACAATATGATAGAACAAACTGTTAGAATGCTACTATATGGAAAAATCAAAAGGATTTTTTGTTCTTATCACCTTTTCCATGTTTCCACAGGACCCCCACCATCACCGTTTAATTGATAATAATGAGTGCTGGCCATTGACTTAAAAAAGTGCAACATCCTAGTCCCCTGCCCTAATAAACTAAGAATAGTCTAGTTAAAGATTGAAAATATTTTGTTTTCTTTTAAATATTCTGCAGTGTGTTGAAGTGCCCAGGTGAACAATCAGCTGAAGAATCTTTACTGTGCTTCACAGTCTTTACAGTGTCTTCAAGTAAAAGGTCAATGGGCAGCTGTTTCAAAGTCTGCTTTCTAATACTTAAGATTTAAAATATGCATATTTAAATATTCCATTAGTAATAGTTGCACTTTAACCCCCCTAGTGGTATTCTGGATTGTAACTCGGAGTACCTAAATGTAAATAAAACCCCACTTACCTTGCTCCATCGCCAATCCCCCCAGCGTCCTGCTGGTCCCCGAAGGTCCTGGGGACACATCCTCCTTCAATCTCCAGCCGGTGAATGCAGAAATGGTGGGAAATTCAAAAAATTTTGTATTGGATTCAATACAAAATAGCTGTAGCGAGTCCAATACAAGGAATATATTATATATGCTTCTGTACAGATAAATTTCATGTTTATCTATTTTTTCACAGATTTTTGTGGGGTTTTTTTTTTAAGTTTTTCATTAAATTTATTACATTTTTTAACAATTGGACATATTTCGGTGAGTTATGCCTAAGAAATATCGGCCTACAATGTAAAATAAATTTCCATGCAAAAAAGAGTACCTATTTTCCTATTCCCAGTATTCCATATAGTTCTACTCATATTTCCATATTTCCATATTTCATATAAAGAAGTAAATACGTTTATAAGACTAAATAAGTTTATAAGAAGTAATAAGGCCTCCCCACAGGCCATTTCCCATATAATGGAGTCATTCATTCCCTGCTTAGTTGCACCTAAAGCCATAGCTGAAGAACCAGAAATATGAAAGGCTGAGGAAATGACCAGGCAAGTTGATTTAGTTCATATGAAAGTATTTTATCATCTTTTTATGGTTCCATGAATGCTTTGGCCAAATTTTAGAATATGTTTTTTCCTTTTTAAAACTATAAAATATTACTATTATCAGTTTTTTACATTTTATATTTTTCTTTTTCACTATAGCATCAACAACATACACTATAATGAATACATAATCCCCAGGCCCTCATGATACTCATTTACATGGCGGCACTGACATCTGCCTTTTTTATTGTAATATTTTTTCAGGATTTCCAAATAAAGACATGAAAAAGGGAAGGAAACACAACATTTACAACAATAACATATACCAAGGAAAATACAACATAACACAACATACAAAGAACTGACGTAAAATAAAAAA
>NC_092859.1:4417689-4430298 GCF_032062135.1 Pyxicephalus adspersus
ATGACTTTGAGAATGGGACAAAGGCAACGAGGGGGGTCAAGTACCAGTTTGGAGTGGAAACCATGCAGACATTTGTACTAATTATTCGTGGAGCAAATGATAAAACCTTTATTAACAATGATTACATATACAATGTAAGAAAGCAGGTTGAAGAATTGCTAATCAATACAGACCATCGTTTTAAAATAGACACAAAAACATTGCAACAAATGCAGCTAAAAATAAAGAAGATTACACATGCATGCCATCCAAGAAAACTTACTTAATTATCCCCCCCCCACACACACACACAAACCAGTCCAGATAAAATAGTAAAATTGAAATACATATGTATTTATATACATATAAATCTATTTTGACATATACACACAACTGAAAACACTATATGTTCCTTGATACATGTATTATAACATCATGGCATGACATATTATAAAGTGCTAATTAGTATATATACAGCTTGATCTCAATTAGTTTGCAGTGTTGCAACCAATCCAAAAAAACGTATTGAAACAATTGCAGCCAATCTAACTATAAATTAACCTACTTCCTGAATTACTATAATGTAACATAAAAATGTAGCACTTACCAAAAAAATGATCAAGCACTAAAGATTCAAATTGGCCAGTAATGGACTGTAGGTGTACACAGAACAGGGACCAGGTGTGCCCTAATTGATTGCTATGACATCAATATTGACAGAGCGTAACAAACCCACCTCAATCGCACAGCTGAAAATTCATAATCTTATTTGGCGATTTCTCGACCCCACTGCTCATTTATCAATGCTGTAATCCAGAGGGTTTGCTCGCTAGCCCTCATTATCAGATCTTGGTAATACATGTGGTGCTCCACAGATCGTATATGTGCCTGTCGAGCTTCAGCCTATTGGCTTGATAAATCAGCCACACTGAGTGAGCTTTTACCCCGGATAGGACTTCCAGACACTTAGCCCTGTAAACCATGGAGATGGTTTTCACAATCCAGAAAGCCCTGATGACCCTGATATTGGAAGCCTTGTTTACACCTGAAGAGAACCGAAAAAATGCTCTGTTTAAGGTATGTATGTTGAGGTTTCAAGGTATGCTTGAAAGGTACTGCCGACATTGAGGTTGCTTACCCATTGGTTATCTTCTAGATGGCACGTAGAAAGCACAATCTCTTAAGCTGACATGAATCTTTTAGGAAAACAACTTTTTCATTACTTGTCTTCCTCACCCTTTTTTAAACAGCTATGTCTATGCACACCTTTAGAGCCATTGTTCCTGACCATTGCCAAACAAATTCTATTTGCTTGAGACTTGTTTATTGGAATTTCCTTGATTTGTCTTTTTTTATTGATATGTTTTATATTGCTTCAGATGTATAGCCATGGTATTTACACATTGTCGAGCTTTTCTTTGCAAAATGAAGGGAAGAATAAAGTCAGGGACTTATCAGCTCCTATCAGCTGTGCAAAGCATCAGTGTATGTACAGTGGATGCTGAGAAAGTACATCTCAGGCTGCACGGCTAGAGGGAAGCTGGGGATGCTGTGAGGCAGACAATGAATTACTTGATGTCTTTTATTCCGGTAAGCGTTGTTGCTGGTGAAAATAAACATGGATATACTGCTGTGGCTAATAGTGTGGGATTGCCGGCCAGGTAGATATAAACACTTACAACAAATTGCTAAGAACATAGTTAGCCATGATTGCATTGTTTTTTGGTTCTTAGTGACAGGAAAAACAATTTCTATTTCTGCTCTTCTGATCAGTTTTTCTACCAAATTCGCTCAACAACCAAAATACATGCATACAAGTAATGTAATTCTTGCTAACGTTAAGACAAACTAAACATCTCATTATTTGCTTATGAGGTTTGCTGGGTTGTATAAAACAATATAAATAAATTTAACAATAATAAAGGTTTTTATATTTTGCAAAACAACTAAATTATAGAACAATTTTATGTTTCAGTTAAAAGAAAGTACAGACAGTGGTTAATAATTTTATCAACAGCTTGTTTCAAATCTGTATTCCTCAGGCTGTATATCATTGGATTCAACAATGGGGTGCCCACAGTGTAAAATAAAGACAAGAATTTAGTAATGTTCATTGATTGCCCTTTACTAGGCAGAAAATAAACACAAATCAGAGTTCCAAAAAAAATTGAAACAACAGTCAGGTGGGAGCTGCAGGTTGAGAAAACTTTCTGTCTGCCAGTAACAGATGGGATATTAAAAATTGTGATTATAATGTATATATAGGATACAATGATGATGAAGAATGGAATAACAATAAATACTGCACTCAGCAATGTCACTTCAAGTTGAATAATGGTGGTGTCATAGCAGGAAAGCTGAAGGATTGGGTCAAGATCACAGAAGAAATGATCGACAATACCAGAACCACAAAACTTCAGTTGTGATATCATTAAAGTGTGAATCATTTCTAAGAAGAAACCTAAAGCCCAACATGTGATGACGATCATCCAGCAGACCTGGAAGTTCATTGTTAAGCTATAATGTAATGGTTTACAGATGGCCAAATACCGGTCATAGGACATCACTGTCAATAGAAGACATTCCAACGTTTCTGAGACAGCAAAGAAATAAAACTGAGTGTGGCAATCAGAAAATGATAGTACAGTCCCTTTCCCCAACATACCATGGAACGTGTTGGGAAGAATGTCAGTTATTAGTAAAATATCTGATATGGAGAGCTGGGAGAGGAAGAAGTACATGGGAGAATGGAGGGATTTGCTGTAGGACACCAATGTGATGATCAGGAGGTTTCCACATAATGTCACATAATAAATTATAAGGAAAAGAAAAAATATCAAAAATCTGATATTGTGTGGCATCTGAAACCCTAAGAGGTGGATTATGTTAATACTTGACATGTTTTTCCTCTCCATAAAAATAAGTAAATAAACAGGTACATTTAACAATTTCACCAATTTAGCAAATTCAGTTAAGAAATGTGGCATCGACCTTATACAAAATTAGGGTCTCAATCTGGTATTGTTTTTTTGAATCATCTTTTAGCTAGATACAACAAAGATTAGATGTTCAGTTATCATGGAAGAATTCAAATTTTCTCTATCTACATAAAAAATCTAAATTAAAAAAACAAATATTTAAGTATTACATTTACATTAAGTACATTTATAATAATAAATTAAAAGAGGTATAAATGAGGTATAATGTTCAAGCAGATGCTTTTAGTCTTTTTCAAAATTTTACACCTAAAATGATCGAAATGTATATATTGTATTCCACTATAGACTATCAATATAATAACATCAACAAAGGTAACTATCAAGAGTCACCATTTGTTTTACTCATTTAACTATGCTTGCAAATGAAAGCTTTTTGTTAATATTCTGTATCATTTATATTATGCATTTCTATATGCACCTACAGATCGTAACGTACGCTCATAAAACCTATCCCTGAGGAAGCCCTTCTAGGCGAAACACGTCAGATTTGCACGTGATATGATAAGGTTTCACAAACTCTGTTTTTGTCAGAAGTAATAATGCATAATATGTAAAACCCCTGTCTTGTCAAGTGTTATCAGGACAGAGGGAAAACACTGCATATAATTGTACCAATATGATATATTGACGAAACATTCAAATAATAGACAATTTAATTTTGCACCAAAAACTATTAGCCTCAAACCTCTTTCTTTCTATTCATTTATTCATTTGATGAAGAATATGATTTATTAAGTGGTGTCTTTAAAGTTCATTTGTGTAAAAAATTAGAATAAATGAAAATAGAATGTTCGGATGTGACACCTATGCTCAATCATGTTTCTTGTGGATTAATAAAGGCTAAAATTTAGAAAATGTTTTGAATCCTAATGCCCCCTTACTTACTAGCTGCCTACCTTCATTAAAAGTCCCCTGAACACTTACCTGTGACCTTAGGTTCTAAAGCTATGGTTAGGAAACCAGAAAGTTGGGAGGCAGCCAATGGATTTCTCAGCCTTTGACATTTATGGTTCCTCAGTCTTAACATTGACAAGAATTAGCAAAAATGAAGTGAGTCTGCCACTCTTACACAAATTAATTGCTATAAAAATATATAAGAATTTATTAATTTGAATTTTATCTTAAGCATGTGAATATTTATCTGATGCAAAATACAGCAGTCCATGATCACCAATATAAAGTGTAGCAATATTTATTCTCCGTACTAATTATAAGGAATATTTCAGCTTTTATAGATTTCAATTAGATGGAACTCTGGGAATAGGGAATGCTATGTGATATGGTTATGGGACTCATAATTATTGATACATGGGGACATTATATTCCTTTCTTCTTTTACTTCTTATTAGTAAACTATTTTTAACTGTTCGCAGATACATTTTGGGCATTTATTTAAAATTAAGTTGTGGACTTTGACTGGGGCATTGCAACACCTTGATTTTTTTCAGCCATATTGTTGTAGATTTCTTAGTGCTCTTTGAATCATTGTTGCATAGCCCTATTCCAGACAATTTCTAAATTTTTCCCAGATGGTCCCAAACTTTACTCATTTACACACTACATTTCATGGTCAACTCAGGTGCTCAGGTCCTGTGGCTGAAAACAATCCCAAATAATTACCGCCACCACTCTACTTGTGATTCTAGGTGTTTGTGTTGATATGGTGTGTTTGGTTCTCATCAAATGTGGCACTGTGCAATAAAGCCAAACATCTTCACTTTGGTCTCGCCTCTCATTGTTCCAAAATCTTGTGGATTGATCAGATGAAACTTTGGAAACTGAAGTCGTGCTGCCATGTTCCTGACAAACCTTCCAAGCAAGCAATATGTGTTCAGTCTTTTTCTAATTGTAATGTCATGAACTCTAGCATTGCTAACTGAGACGTGTGGAGTCTGAGATGGAGCTCTTGGGGTTTTTGCATGGTCTGACCTTGGGGGGAATTGGGGGCAGCTGTGAATGATACTTATGTGTCTTAAATGACGAGAAGTTTTGAGATGAGGGATAGTGTAATGAAATGATTATTATTGAGGATAATGTCCAATATGATATAAATATTTATTCATTAATAAAATTCCTTCTGTAAGTTTTGAGGAGTTAGCAAAGGAGTAAACACACACAACAGAGATGCAAAAAAAGAGTTGCCTAACACTAATACAAATACAATACATATACCAAAAAATAGCACTATTAGAGAGGGGGCCTATGTACAATAGTTACCATCCTTGGCCAAAAAACCTCTGTGTGCCCCTGATTGAGTCACACCTCTACTCTTCTTTTGCTCTACTCTAGATCCTTATGAGCATACTTTTTTCGTGAGTCCTTCCCCCATCACATTCCTGGTTTTGTCCATAAACAATGGCTACACCATGATGTGTTGTTGCAAGATGAAGATTAGAACACAATAATTTATTTGTGGGGTCATATATTGACAAATGTTGAATCAAACTTTGAATTTATTAGGCTACTACTCATCAAATGATGTTTCTGGTCTGCCGACTAGGGCAGAAAGGCAGAAAAAACTCTTTGAATACAAAAGAGCTACCAACAAAAGCTAAACTCTGTTCAACACAAAGCATGCACTATTACAGACCCAATGATACATAAACATTTGGTCTATGTGTGGTAACCCGCAAAGGTACATATTTTGATTATTGTTTCACTAAAACTGGAAATATTACAATAGGAATGTTAGGAGATGTTTATCTGGCCATGGGTCCTATGCAGTAAGCCACGGCAGTTAGTCATGCCCTATTTGTTCTTTCCGGTGGCATTGCTAACAGCAGCAAGGGACATCGAGCAGTCAGCAGTCAGTTCTCTGCTATGAGGTCTGCTGTGTCCCCAGTTTCCCCTTAGCTGTGAATGTTCTCTCAGCATTCCCCATTTTGAGACTGTGTGCAGCCGAAGGGGATTGCTGAGTATGTGTTGGAGCCAATGAGTACATTAGTTCCTGGTTTACCAGTTACTCGATATAGTGTTTAACCTATCTAATCTGTTAGTGATGTTATACTATGTTTGATTACCAGCAGCTGACTTGTGAATATTGCTGCCTGGACCGCCCTCTGCTTGTGACCCTAACTCTACTTATCTTAACCCTTGGATTACTTGCTTGAGAGACTGGTACCCATGTATGACCTCTCGCTCTATTTCTAAAATTGCTTCTGCTCTCTCCTCCTGTACTGTGTATCACCTGGAAACTGATCCTGGACTGTCTGTCTACTATATTTGTATGCTATTTGTAGGTGGAGATAATGGATAAAAGGTTTAATGCCGTGAGTTCCTTTATGAACTACAGATTTCATTATTTACTATAAAAGTAAGTGCAGGCAGTGCTTGATAATTTTATTTACAGCACTTTTCAGATCTTAGGCTGTATATAATTGGATTCATTAGGATGATCACTGTGTACAGCAATGATACAAATTTAGTAATATTCCACAACCTCTCCCTACTGGAGATCAAGTAAACAGTAAGTATAGTATAATAATAAATGTTGACAACAGTCGTGAGAGTTACATGTTGAGAAAGGTTTCTGTCTGCCAGTAATAGACAGAATGTTAGAAAATGGTGATTAATATGTATAAATATGATATAATGATGAAAAAGAATGGGATGACACCAAGGAGAAAACGGTGATGGGATCAGAGCAAGACAAGTGTAGGATTAGTACAAGATCACAAAAAAAATGGTCTATTTTTTAATATCTCAAAAACTTTAATTTCAGTATTGTTAAAGTAAGAGTCAAGACTACTGAAACACTTAAAACCCAACATGTGATGATCATTACCCAACAGAACTGGAAATTCATGGCTAAAGTATAATGTAATGGTTTACAGATGGCCAAATATCGATCTTAACACATTACTGTCAGAAGAAGACACTCAAGAGCCTCTGAAAATAAAAAAAAAATAAAACTGAGTGATACAATTAGAAAATTATATTATATTGTCTCTTTCATCAAAAGAGCATGGAGTGTGTTGGGAAGAGAATCGGTGGCCAGTAAAATATCCGATACAGCGATCTGGGAGAGGTAGAAGTACATGGGAAAATTGAAGGAATTGCTGAAGGACACCTATGTGACGATCAAGAGGTTTTCACAAATGGATACACAAAAAATTATAAGTGAAAAAAAAGATCTTACACAGTGTGGAATCTGAAATCCTGAGGGGTCGATAATGGTTAAAGTGGTTAAATTTTTCTTCCCCATAACCTACAGAAAGATCGTTAGCAAGATAAAACTGTTCAAGCTTTTACTCAAAATTTTAAATTGTATATAAAACCTTGAGAGTGCTTAGATGGCCGAGCAGAAATTCACCAGACAACACAGTCTCTTTAGGGGATTTGAGTCCCCACGTTTATTTGAAAACCCAGCAACAAACAGAAATGGCTCCATTTGGGTACAAATGAAAACAAAATCCTTCACGTATAATGCAATGGGCCTGATTTATTATATCTCTCCAAGACTGTAGATGATACACTATCAGAGAACCTGACTGATCCTGAATAGATTATTTAAAAATAATTTTTAACCATTTGCTATTAGTTGGCAAATATTTTCAATCTGGGCCCAGATCCATTATGGGGTTTGGTATAACACAGGTTCCATTGTTATCATCATCCCCACTCTTGAAGAGCTTTAATAAATCAGGCCAATTGACCTTGGATCAGCCTAAGACACGCAGGTATCTGGAATCCTCCTGGAGCTCTTTGCTGTGAACAAACAGACTTATATTACTTTCTGCAAAGTACAGGGTACAGAATTACAGAAACAGAAACACCCATGAAGACTGCTTGTAAAGAAAATCACACTCATCATCCAAAAGACTACAAGAAAAGGTGTTAGATTATGTGGACACCTTGCCATTGGAAGATCTCATACATTGTTTTTTTCTTTATCTTATTTACCTTCTGTATTATTGTTGTATTATTTGCTATGTATTTAGTTTCCCCAATAAATAAAAAAAACTTTGATCCTCCAGTCGATGAGTGTCCCATACAGGACAAATTGTGGTATGAACATTTTTATGATATTTTCTTAAGATTTTAAACTATATCCTACTTCATTAGCTGTTGTCTATTGGAGAATTGTTAAAATGTGTGCGGTTGGGGCCATTAACCAATTAAGCATATTTAATCCATTAGGCAAAAGAGTATTCTGAGCTAACAACATTTATCAGCCTTTGCACCAGATTTACAGGATACTTTAAAATCAAGGCCTTTTTCACACAAGTTGATAGGAAGTAACACCCAACTAACTGCCAATGTCTAAAAGCCCAATGAACAATGATTTTACTGGGTGATTGGTGATTTCTCCAAGACTGGAGAAAATAGACTATGATAGGTGAACTTGGGTGATCAAGCAAACCTGAAATGGATTTGATCCAGGACTGGGAACATTTCCCAACTAAGAGCAAATAATTTTAGGAAATCCATTCCAGGTCTGTTGGATCACCCAACTTCACCCATCATAGTCTATTTTCTACAGTCTTTAGGTTTTCATAAATCAGGCCTATTGATTGCTGAATGGGTTGTACTGGAGTCAATGGGAATTCTATGCAACCATCTATATAGGCAGTTGAAACACTTTTTTCAGCTTTCAGGGGGTCCAAGACAAAGCATTGTGGGCAGATTTGCAAAGTACCTAAAGATTTATTTGCTAATGAAAACGAAACAATTATATACATTTTTTACATTCATTGCAACAAGATATAATATTCAAATCTGATTTAATATACTAATGTTTTATTATACAATACAATTCATATTGAGTACACAATTACATCTTATACTAAAAAGCAAGTGCAGGCAGCGGTTGATAATTTCATCCATAGCTTTATTCAAGTCTCTATTCCTCAAACTATAAATAATTGGATTCATTAGAGGGGTGGCCACAGTGTAGAGCAGTGAAAGGAATTTCATAATATTCCATGATTGTCCATTTCGAGGTATCAAGTAAACACAAACCAGAGTACCATAATAAATGCAAACAATCATCAGGTGGGAGCTGCATGTTGAGAAAACTCTCTGCCTGCTGGTAATAGATGGGATTTTAAAAATAGTGATCATAATATAAACATATGATACAATGATTATATAGAATGGGATGACCACAAATAGAAAACTCAGCAATGTCACTTCAAGCTGAACAATTGTCGTGTCAGACCAGGAGAGGTGTAGGATTGGTTCAAGATCACAAAAAAAGTGATCTATAGTATTGGGTCCACAGAATTCTAACTGTGATATTGTTAAAGTGTGAATCAATACTATTGAAATACTTAAAACCCAACATGTGATGACCATATGGCAGCAGACTCGGAAGTTCATTGCCAAGGTATAATGTAACGGTTTACAGATGGCCAAATATCGGTCATAGCACATCACAGTCAGGAGAAGACATTCTGAGGTTTCTGAGATATCAAAGAAATAAAACTGGGAAATGCAACTGGAAAATGATAATATGGACTCCTCCATCAACACAGCATGGAGTGTGTTAGGAAGAATATCAGTTGCTAATATTATATCCGATATAGCGAGCTGGGAGAGGAAGAAGTACATGGGAGAATGGAGGGATTTGCTGTAGGACACCAATGTGATGATCAGGAGGTTTCCACATATGGTCACACAATAAATAACTAAGAAAAGTAAAAAGATCAAAAATGTTATATTGTGTGGAGTGTGAAATGCGACGAGGTGAATCATGGTTAAAATGGTTATATTTTTCTCTTCCATAGCCTGAAAATTACACAACTTTGTTCTGTGTGTAAAATGACTGAAATAAAATTTAGAGCAAGTTGATGGTTAAAGACATTACTCTAGTAACCTTATGTACAATATATATTTTATATAAGGCGGTATAAATATATTTTCAATGTTTACAATGCAATATCTCATAGCAAATAGTCACATTTTAAATTGTTAATAATTAAGTCAGCATGAATTTGGTATCTATATATTATTAATATTGTGCAGGTTTATCTAAGACTGATAAATAAATATTGAATAGTTAGTGTTTTTTTTTTTATTAACTGCAAGCATAGAACAACTTTCCACGTGGAAGCAGTAAAAGTCCCTGTTGAAAGAGAAAACATAGGGAGAGTCTCCTCCTTCCAATATTAATATGTAGTCTGATATCCGTAATGGACCTCACTGCCTAAAAGTCAATGGACACCCAAAGAAGGACATTCTTGCCCTGTAGTAAGTAGGGTCAGCATGTGGGAATACTTGCGTAAGACCAAATGTAAGCCATCATCTGAGATTAGTTTAAGTGAGTAAGGTTTGTGGTTAATTGTACCCAGCTTTATCCTGTTATGCTTTATTTTAGGTTTTCCATAAAAATATATTGTCCCCCACCAAGTACCCAAATACTTACCAATAACTTTAAGCCTAAAAACCATGACCATTCCATCAGCCTCTTACATTTTTGAGTTAGGGCTGAAAGTAGAGATTTCAGCAGAGACTCTTTAAATAAATATAGGACTGAACTTGGGATAGTTGAACATATTACCAATTTTTGGTCACAAGCAACAAAGGGAAGATCATATTATAGGTAAATAATGCATTTAAATAATAGGAAATATCAAGTAAAGTAATTTGTTCTCAATAAATTTGACTAATTATTGAATATTGTTGCTTTTATATAGTATTAGATAGAAATATCTGGGGATTGGCAGTGATTTTCAACATTTTCATGGGACTCATTAACAATAACATGTAGGGAAATTAAAAAAAAATAATCTAAAATAACTATTCTTTGTGAGTATTGGATCTCTAAATGAAGAGAGAGCATTGACTTACACATTTCTTATTTTGCAAACATTATTTCTAAATTGGCACTTTTTTTTCTTTTAGTCACTTCTGATTTTTTGTATAACAATGTCATGGTATGCTCTCTATTTGTTTTGTATTATATTTGTTCACAGAATGGTAATTTTTTCTTATAGGATATCAAAGTGTGAACATGTTTTTAATGAATAGTAACATGGATTAGCACTTGAAAAGAAGAATGTGCATTGACTTATAAAAGTCTCACAGAAAACATTTCAAAAGTGGACCTGGACCAAGTGTCATAATACAATATTTAATTATTAATTACGAACAGTAAATGTACTTTACCATTAGCCTTTCCTTACCTCTTTAAAGGTTTGTATTGTGGAATGATTCATCCTCAAACATTAAAACAGAAACTCAAGTTATTTTCAGGCATTATTTAACAGATTCACATTAGAAGTTTAGGTAAGGAATAGAAAATAGGGTGACTAGAGGTGTGATTTTTTAGTCTGTTGCAAGTTATGAGGAGGAATTACTCCACAGTACCAGCAGCCACATAGGGTTTTTTTCTGCTTGTATATGCCTTAACACACTTTAGCAAAACTGCAAGGAGGAATAAAAGGTTTTATCCAATATGTTTATTCTTCATTGGAGCCCTTTATTAGTTAACCAGACCAGGGGCTGCAAAGGTTACCATTTTCCTTAACTTATATTGCCATGCCTGCTTTATGGATAAAACTAAAAAACAGTTAAAAAAAAAATTAATGCCTCCAGCATTCCCGTGAAAATTTCCTTGAACTTCCGATGGGTCCGCGAAAGTTAGGTACACCACTAGTAAGTCAGCCAAGCTAAATGCTACAACAGGCAACTAATGACTAGAAGAACAGAAGTTAAACAAGCCCCCACAGATGTGTCCAGCCTTTGTGTATATGTTGAGATTCAGAGAAAGGAATATCTGAGGTGGAATCTGTATGGCTAAAGAGAAACTGTTGATATGGTAGGATGCTGAGCTGAGAGCAGAGAAATATTTTTTTAATCTCCTTTGCTGCTGCAAATGATGCCACTGGAGGTAAAAAAACAGGGTACACTGGATTTAAGTGGCTTATGGCACAAGATCACCGACCAGATTATCATCTACCAAGAAAATATCAGAAAAGTTGCACCAGAAAAAAAAACAATAGATACATTTTGAACTCTACAGGCTTCAGAGAGAGAGTTCATGGGAGTATAGTTACAAAAAAAAAAAAAAACTGAACAAGTATGATTAGCTTTGAAGAATTGCCAGTTGAACATCTCTTCTTTCTAAAAGAAACATAGGAGCACAACTTAGGTTTGCAAAGCTGCAGCTGAACAAACAAAGGAACTGCTGGAATCAGTTCATATCATATCATTTGGGCATGTTGGAGATGTTTAGCCATAATTAAATACAGCACATCAGGGGGATGATTTAGACTTGCTTTGCCACCACCTTGGCACCTTGTAGTCATGGAGTCGACTTAAGTAAAGTATTTTAGAATCCAATGTGAGACCATCTGTGTGACAGCTCAAGCTTAAGTGAAGCTAGATTATGCAACAAGATGATGACCCCAAGATCCCCAGCTACGACAGAATGGCTGTGAAAAAAAATGATTTAGGGGCACAAATTCATCAATAAAATCCGCGCTCACTGGTCACGCGTACTTTTGCGCTTCCAGCGAGCCATTTTTCCGCGGTCCGGGACTCGAGTGCGCGCACACTCGCCTCCTCACTGCCAGCCAGATTCCTGCCTTGAGCAATAGGGGTCGCGAATCTGCCAATTAAGGCGATTAGATTTCAGCTGCGCGATTAAGGAGGATCTAAGCACAATGGTGAGATCATAGCAATTAAT
>NC_092859.1:4433214-4434924 GCF_032062135.1 Pyxicephalus adspersus
ATAAATGTTTAAAACATTTAAACAGCGCAAACATTTTTTTTTAGGGCTAAGGGTAATATGTGTGCCATTAGAAAGAATGATTTTTTAGGGAACAATGACTTTTAATGCAAGCTCGCCAGTGAAAAGCTGCCGGAGATGCGCGGCTCCGGCCGTGAGCTTTTTCAGTTGCTGAATTGCGCAACGGCGTACGATTTCGGATCGCGAATATGAATGTGCGAGCGAGCGTCCGATTCTGCTTGATGAATTAGGGCCAATGTGGCTCATTCATCAAGCAAATGCAGGAAGCTCACCAGGCACAAATACGATCAGTGAGGCACAATGTATTACGATCCGATGGAGCATTGATAAATGAGCAGAGGTCGAGAATTCGCCAATTAGGGTGATTAATTTTCAGCTGCACGAGTCGGGAGGATCTGGTGAGCTCTGTTAATGGAGATGTCATAGCAATCAATTAGCGCACACCTGCCCTCTGTTCTGTGTGCACCTACAGTCCATTACAGATCAATTTGAATCTTTAGTGCTTGATCTTTTTTTTGGTAAGTGCTAAACTTTTATGTTACATTTTACTAATTCAGGAAATTGGTTCATTTATAGTTAGATTGGCTGCAATTGTTGTTTTAATACTTTTTTTTTTTTTTGCACTGCAAACTAATTCTTATCAAGCTGTAAATATACTAATTATCAATTAATAATATGTCATCCCATCACACAATAGTATGACTTTTGGTACTTGTATCTTGGTACTGTTAGTCCTTTGCCAGTTGTCATGCCTTGCGCACAGAAGTCCCGGGGCAACCATGTGTTGTGACGACTCAACAAGCCTTCTGTGGCTGAGCAGAGCTTGCTTAAGAGGAAGAGTGTATGGTCAGATTTGGGGACTGGTGTCTGGCAAGTACTGATGCTGGACTAGGGTCCTTCAAATAAAAGTTAAAGGTGGTCAAAGTAAGGGGAAATTTTGGGGGTTCATTAGATTAGATAAACTATAGAAAAAAAAACACATAACTACTTACTTGAATTACTGCCTTCTATAGTTGAAAAGATACTTGAGAATTTGACCATGATCGATATAGTTACTATAATATTGTGAATAATAGGCAGCAAAGGATTTTTCGAAATCAAATCCACTTTACCTTTATAGAAAAGTAAGAAAAACTTATTTACAGGCAGTGAATATAGTGTAAACCTTCCTCTAACTTTTTTTTAATTGTAATGCAACAAACGAGAATGAATAGATTAGGTTATGGTCAACATGGTTTGCCTAGCTGTTTTTTTTGGAATAATAATAGGTCAAATAATACATTTTTTTTAAATATGTAGTGAAAATGTCCCTGGGAAAATGCCCGCTTTGTACATTATTGAACTAATATTATATAATATTGAGTATTTTAGTTGCCATTTCAAGCATATAGAAAATCTTCCAGTGAACCAATGGGCCTGATTTATTAACCTCCCTAGCAGTCTAATTCAGTCCAAAAGTGGTACAATTTTTGCATGGAAATATTTTTCATTGTGGGCTATAAATCTTAGGCATAACTCACTGATATTTAATAAATTTAATTAATAAATTTATTTATTATAATAATAAACTTTAAATAATAAAACACAAAAAGCTGTTATATGTATACTCCCCAATCTGATAACTCATTGCTCCTTCACTCTCCTTATTTCTCTGTCTGTGCTCCTTCACCTTTTTACTTTACTGATACTCTC
>NC_092859.1:4437650-4447644 GCF_032062135.1 Pyxicephalus adspersus
AATACCGAGATACACAATCATTTCTTTGTACGATTACAGTGTATTTTCTTGATGCTATTTATACATTTCACATTTACTTTTATAATTTGTACATAATATTGTAAATGTACATATATACATTATAAGCCTTACAGATAGCCAAAAAGGTCATTGGTGAACTAAATTGAGAGGTTCAAATTGAGTATCTTGGTAAAAATTGAGTAGCTCAGTGTTTCTCCACAAGGGTCCGTGCAGAGATTGCTAGGGGTTTCATGAGCAATGAGCAGATACTATCTCACTCACATTTGGGGTTCTTCAGCTTTTGGATTAAGGGGAAGCAGCAGAGACTTTTGGGGTCTGATGGATTAGGAGGAAGGCAGAGGAACAGTTTCTGGATTAAAATCTGCTCAAACAACTCAAAAAAATAAATGAACCTATTAATTAATAATTAAATAGATACTCAATGCAAACAATATTCAGACATATCATAATATGTACATTTATATCTTGCAATACTGTTGCAGTAATATTTTAATAGATAGAAATGAATGGAATGCTAAGAATAGAATTGTCCATGGAATAGGACATTATTAATAAATTTGAGTGTCTTCAGGAACCATTTATTCACTACTCATTAAATATTGGAGTTCTAAAAAAATATCTGACATTTTATTTACAAATGTTACTGATACGTGTATTCTTTCTGTTTGTATGTTGTAGGCAAAGATTGTGAAGGAAAATGTATTCAGCAAGAAATCAAGAGAAATTTGACTTGACAGATGCAGGAATTAAAGAGAGAGAGAGATTTTTAGTCATTTAATATACAAAAGGTTAATAAAATACATAATGGAAATGTACAAACATATTTCCTACTACTACTGACAAAGGGTTTTACACATATTGAAATGTATGACCGTCTATTGCGGGAGCAGAACATATAGGTCTCAATAGCTGATGCATTTTACAGTACCTGGCACACTTCAAAGTATGAAGATATTCTAATATTAGTCCTAAGTCCAAAGATGCATATGCTTTAATAGCATTTTTTTAAGTTACACAGAAAAATAAAATAGTTAAACTTTCATTAAAAAAAAAATTACACTTACCTTTATTTCCGCACTGCCGTCCGGTATTCTTTCTTTGTCCCAAAGCTAACAAGAGCAGAGTTGGCCTTCAATAGGCCTAGAATCTCCGAAATTGCTCAGTTCAATTCACAGAAATAGGAAGCACCCGATATGAAATCAATAGGAAACCTCATAAGAAATTAAATAGAAATTGGTTGATGCAAACATGTCAACATGGACTAATGTTTATATATTGTATGCATGCCACAAAAATGTTGTCCTAAATTAATCTGTCTGGCTGGTGGAATTCCTAACACTGCCTATTACTTGTGCACTGATGCTATTAATAATATTACTTACACACTTTGAGCCTGATTTACGAAAGGTTTCCAAGGCTGGAGAAGATAGACAGTCAGTGGAGTACCTGGGTGGTCCAGCAAACCAGGTTCCACGTTTGCTGGATTACTCAGATTCTTCCATGATAGTCTATCTTCTCCAGTCTTGGAAATCTTTCATAAATGAGGTCAGGCCCATTGCTTTCAAACATAATAATGTGTTCTGAAAATTGTTCTTGAATTAAATAATTGAATACACATTTTTTATTCACTAAAAGCCTAACACAGAAAGTAGCTTATAATTTTTTCTAAAGCTATTTTAAAGTCCTTGTTCCTCAGGCTGTATATAATTGGATTCATTAGAGGGGTGACCATTGTGTACATCAATGATAGGAGCTTAGTAATATTCTGTGACTGTCCATTGCGAGGTGATGAATAAACACAAACCAGAGTACCATAATAAATGCAAACAACAGTCAGGTGGGAGCTGCAGGTTGAAAAAACCTCTCTCAGTCATGGACAAAATCTTTAAAATAGTCATAATGATATGAAAATATGATACAATGATGATAAAGAATGGGAAGACAGTAAAGATGAAATGCATTATTATCACTTCAAGTAGAACAATGGTAGTATCAGAGCAGGAAAGTCGTAGGATTGGGTCAAGATCACAGAAAAAGTGATCAATAATATTGGGACCACAAAATTGAAATTTCATTATGCTTAAAGTAAGAATCAATCCTATTAAAACACTTAAAACCCAACATATGATGCTCATTATGCAGCAAACTTGAAAGTTTATTATTAAGGTATAATGTAACGGTTTACAGATGGCCAAATATCGGTCACAGCACATCACTGTCAGGAGAAGACACTCAAGGCCTTCAAAAACTGAAAAAAAATAAAATTGTGTGATGCAATCATAAAATGATATTTTGGACTCCTTATGTAAAACATTATGGAGCATATTAGGAATAATATCAGTTGCCAGTAAGATATCGGATACAGATAACTGGGACAGGAAGAAGTACATGGGAGAATGGAGGGATTTGCTGTAGGACACCAATGTGACGATCAGGAGGTTTCCACACATCGTCACACAATATATTATAAGGAAAAGAAAAAAGATCAAAAATCTTATACTGTGTGGAGTCTGAAGTCCTAACAGCTGGATTGTGGTAATACTGGATCCATTATTCTTTTCCATTGCCTGAGAATAGACAAAGTTTTATTGACCATTAGACGTAATGGACCTCTTAAATACATATAAATTTACAATACAATTAATAGTTTATAATTTTGAAATAAAAGAAGCAAATTTTTGTTATAGTTGGCCTAACATTTGGATTTTCTCCACTGACACCTTATATTAGGAGCGGACACACAAGGTGGGAATGACAAACAGATGAGATATAATCACATGAAGACTAACTGAGGTGTATGGTAGTAAGTTAAAAAAAACTGTATTGAGTATAATAGATTTCCCTTTACAAAACATACCAACAATAGTTGCTTCTGTGGAATTCAGCAATGTACTGTGACATGTTCCCTAGGACATATCTATGATATTTTATATGGATGGACAGTCCAAATGTTTCTTTAATTGGATGACTAATATCAATATTTTTGATGTCCAATGATTTTTTCTGAAAAAGGAAAACACATTGAAAAATAATTAGGACACATTTGAATATTTGCTTGTATTTATCTAATAGCGTTGTTAAAGATTAATTTTATATTGTGTTTAAAAAATTATTTTATTTTAACATTAAAAACATTTTTTAAATGATGTTTAATGATGGATTAATATTGGTGCCTTGAAAGTCCAGTAAAGTCTCATAAAATGGATATAATCTATATACGTGGATGTGGCCTTATAATACTTTAGCACTTTCAATAGAAGATATTGATATTGTGCTGACCTATGGTGAAAGATAATAATATAATAGTGAAAGATTCCAATATAATAGAACGCCCAAATTCTAACTGGTGACCTGACATTTGAGGTTCTTCAGCTTTATGTTAGGCTGGGAGCAGCAGAGACTTGGTGAATCTGGATTGGATTTGGAGAACGACCTGGTTGAAGGACAGTTTCTCACCTAAAATTTACCCTAACTTTTATATAAAATATTTTTATTCTTTAAATTACCTGGAAGTGAAAAATCACTTGATGGATAACCAATGCAAGCAATATTCAGACCTTTTAGGAACACCAACATGTATTTGTCTACAACTGGATTTACCTTTTTTAAGATTGTTACTTTTATATTTTAGAAAACAGAATGATATAGCTTGCTGTAAATAGGAGACGTTCTTTTATATGTTCATGGGACTTTATTATTCTTAATCAGAGAAATTATTCTAAAATTTGTTTCCTTTCATTAATCCATTTTATCTGCCCAATGGGAACAATCTTTGGAGCTGTAAAAATAGATCTGCATTGACTTAATTTGTTTTTCATTTTTCAAACATTTCAGAAATAATGATTTCTTGTGTGCTATGATTATTTCTGCAATCATTTTTTGGTAATGTCTTTGCTATCTTGTGACAATGATTAATGATTTATGACAAAGTAATACAATTACTCTTTTTTTAGGACAAGCAAGGTTTTCTTTTACTGATATTGTCCCACAGAATTAATGCAACCCAAGTGCAAAATTTAATGACCAAAAAAATCACCTATTTCTAAAGTGGACTATGTTAGTTTTCTCTATGTTATCATATATACAAAAGGTAATTTAAACACAGTGGAGAAAAAAGTCTTCTTAGTTAATATATTGCTAATGGAGCTATTGACAAGGAATTTACACCAGATGTCGGTAACAACTCAAGTAATCCACACATACAAACAAATCAAAACAAAAACTTAAATTAGGTTATGTGTAACAAAGTGGAATGGCACAGAAAAGTATTGAACATGTGTTTATTGAAATGTATTTAATAGTAGTAGAAAAGCCTTTGTTGGAAATGACAGCTTCTAGATGCCTCCTGTGTGAAGGAACTACCCATATCCATTGCTCAGGTGTGATATTGTTCCATTCTTCCATACAAACTCTCTTCAAATCTTGAAGGTTACCAGGGCCTCTTATAAGAACTCTGACCTTCAGTTCTTAGATTTTCAGTTGGATTTAAATTAGGTGATTGATTGGGTATTTGGTATTTTAGCAGCTTTTTTTTTCTCTGAAACCAATTAAGAGTTTCCTTGGCTGTGTGTTTGGGATCATTGTCCTGCTGAAATGTCCACCCTCGTTCCATCTTCTGTATCCTGGTGGATGGCCCACTTACCTTTTTCTTTTGTCATCCCCCAGCATTCTGCTGGTCCCTGCAGCTCCTCCGGACACGTCTTCTCTCTTCGATCTTTTCTAGGCATATGCAGAAATCTCCGGGGTTTCCTGATGACGATGGGGCATGCGTTGGTGCCAGTATTAGAATTGGCGGGAATTTCAAAAAAATTTGTACTGAATTCAATACAAAATAGCTGTATTGAGTCTAATACAAATACATCCTGGTATAATATGAATATAATTATAATATTTTTATATAATATACATGATACTGTACAGTTATAATACAGGTTTCACTATATATTTTTTTTAACAGATTTTTTTTTATTTAAAATTTATTCAATTTAATAAATATTGGACATATTTGGGTTACTTATAGCTAAGAATATTAGGCTTTCAATGTAAAAAAAATTTCCATGCAAAAAAATGTAATGCTTTTTGCATGGAAATACGGACAGAATTTGAACGCTAGGGGGGTTAATATGCACTGATAGGTGACAGCATTGCTTTCTAAATATTGACAGATTTCCACAGCTTTCTTGGCTTTCCATGCCTTTTGTATCTCCTTTTCTTTTTGTATTTAATACTTATTCCCTGTGCCATTCCACTTTATTCCACATAACTTAGTTTATGGACCTATTTGTTTTGATTCCTTTGTATATGTGGATTACTTGGATAGTTACTGACATCTGTTGTAAGTTTCATGTCAAAATATTTTTACTGAGAAAAAGGATGACATGCTCCATACTTATTTCCCCCGCTGTAAATGAAGTTATTCTACATCTGTTCTGTTTAAAACGTGTATTTTAAATAAAGATGTAAACACTTACATGTCCCATGCTTTTATGGGAGTATTTACACATGGAGCATGTAAGTGTTTACATCCCTATTGTATGAATATTGTAACACACTGTCCAATTTACATGTGATTTTATTTGGACATATTTATATGATACTCCCTTTCAGAGCTTACATATCTTAATTATCCATTCGTTGGACTCTCTACATAATTCATTTTCTAGTCCTCAAGTAAGTTGTATATTTATATTTTCATTCCTATAGAATTCACCATTTACACTTATATAATAATAATTTGACATTATGAATGTACACAATACTAAGAACATTTATGTTGTATATGCTTGATCTTACAAGCTAGAGTTACCTCACTACCATATAATAATCTCTACTAATAATACCTCTAATAATATAATAATAATAATACTAATATTAATATCTCCACCATCTCTAATAATCTCTACCCTTCTCTATGAAACTGGAGATAGGGCACTCTATTGGAAATCCGAAAATATGAGAACGATGGTGTGTCCATTCAATTATAAGTATCAACACAGAGGCAAAGTTGTAAAATATAAGATGTAGAAGACCTAAACTGCCATGTAAGTTTCTAAGCACAAGAGTACCAAAAAATGTGTGTAGAGGGAGCCCAAATATAACACATAAAACTAGTTTTAGGTTTGGTGAGGAGCCATAGGAGTAGTAATACAGGGAGAGTTTGGAAAAGATATAAAAATCATGGCAAGATGTCCATTTTTATTAGGGCCACATGGACAAACCAGGAATGGGAATGTATCTTACCTCACAGAACCACTATACTACTTTGACCTGTTATGGTTCAGTGACCTCCAATTATATTGTGATCCAATGTATTTTAGTGAATTTAGGAGATTTATTTTTGCTAAAAAGTTTTGTTTCTGGATGTTTTGATAATAAAGAGGCATCTGCAGCTGTCCCTGATACTTTAATGTAAGCTGTAAACAGGAAGCAAAGTTATTCAATTTTGAGACAGTAAGTTTGCTATCATTAAGGGCGGTTCTCCATGACTTGGACTGGGAGGGAATATTGTCCTCAAAGAACAGACTGAAAATATATTTTAATGGGTAAAAGCATCACACAAAAAATCTTATTGGATGACTTGACAAAGCAGCATGTATGTTAGAAGAATGTACAGCCAGGTCTTCTTATGCTTTTTGGAAACTGAACAGTAAAGTAGATATATCTGCCAGATCAATTGTTCATGATGATGGTCAAAACAAGAAACATGTATGGTTATCTTGTAATAGCACATTGGTTCCATAATCATAAAATCATTGACTGAATCAGTAAAACATTGATTTTTTTTTACTTTATTGGGTATCTTTTTGTAGAAATATGGCAGAAAAAGGCTTTTATTTTTTTAGTTTACCTGCCAATATTTGATCAAAATAAGCTTTTCTTATCCTCGTGTTAACTAAAATAATTTATTTATTTTTTTGTAACCATTAATATTCAAGCTATATTAAGCTTTTAAAACTTAATATTAAGCTATTTATTTTCATTCTCTATTTATCGATTTTTTGAGAAAGCACAAAACAAATCATAAAGCTCCATTCATAAAATTTTAATTTTTTTAATTCGCTAATAAAATGTGTTTCCTATTCATTTCCTATTGTTACAGCTGCACAATAGGTCAATATTTTAATAGGTAATCTGCAGGAAAACAAACAACCATCGTATTCACCTCCAGCAAATTTTAAAGGAATTGAATAGGGGAATAATTTGTAAATAAAGCCCAAAGTCAAAAAAAATAAAAATAAGCAGGTATCCACTTTTTCAGCAATGAGGAATCCAGTGCAGTTCCTTCACATGTTAGTACAAAACCAGAGCAGAAAGCAAGGCGGCACAAGCAAACCACAGATGACCACAGAGACAGGAAAAGAAAACGGAGGAGGAAATTTAAAAAATCATACCCTCATTCCAACTTTTTTAAAAAAAAGGGAAATCCTATTATTAAATAAATCTTTATATCATCAATAAATAAAACAAGTTTTACCAGTAGTGAAAGGTGAAGGAACTGCTTTGGATTGGATACACTCCACTTTGATTGTTAAGTTAGTTGATGTAAATGACAATATTTATTGTATTATTATTATATACAAGTATTAATATTATGATATATGTTGCAAATATTTCTATATGATTGTTATGTAATCTTTATGTCTCAGCCTAAATAGGGCACTCCTGAAGTGGACAATTGATGTCCGCAAAACACGTCAAGTTGGAATTATTTTGAGACCATGTCTGAGAAAGTCTGTGTTATTGATTTTATTATATTATTTTTTTAAAGATAATGAATAAGGTTTTCTGGCATTTTACACTCATTTATATCTATGTGTTGCAACTGGATGCCTTAAAAGTCCTCCTTTTCTGTTGTTATGTATATATTGTGTAGAGGAGGCAAGGGGTAAGGAAGTGAGAGGAAAATTTAAGCATATTTTAAAGTGTAACTTAAGCGCACAATTGTTAGTTTTGTAAAAAAAAAAAAAAAGTACAAATAATAGTGTAATTATGCAGAGGGGAAATTGAAGAACACCTTCATATTTCTTATCTGTTTATCTTAAGACGTCAGCAAACAAAAGCTTTCATTGTCGTAAAAAAAAATTATATCCGCTTTATTTTTGTATCTGATGGCATCATAAGATTATTGCCGAATAAACAAAGGAATAACAGAACTATACAATGTATCAATTATTGAACAGTTATAACTCAAAACAAATATAGAATATTGCCTAATCAATGGAAAGTTAGATCCAGCTCGCTTAAACGATGCCAATTCTAAAATATTGTCTGTAAATTTAGAAATATGTAAGACAGTATACGTGATTTATGAATGAAATGCGCATAGGCTTGACGCACGTATGCACGGGCCAGTCAGCAAGCTCTATTACCGCTTGTCGGTCCGAGTTCTAGTGAACTTGCTTTCCGGTTTCCTGCAAAAATGAGCAAAGATCTGGAATACGCCAATTAAGGCGATTAATTTTCAGCTGCACAGTTCAGGAGCAGATGTTAAACTCAATGGTGAGGTGATAGCAATTAATTAGCGCTCACCAGAGCCCTGTTCTGTGCGCAGCTCCAGTCCATATTACAGGTCAGTTTGAATTTTTAATGCTTGATGTTCTTTTGTGTGTTACTTTTTTTATGGTACATTCTAGTCAATCACAAACTTGGTTCATTTATAGTTACATTTGTTGCACTTCTTGTTACTTTTTCTTTTGGTTGCAACACTGCAAACTAATTTCTATCAGGCTGGATATATACTAGGTGGCACTTTCTAATATATCATCACACAATAGTATATGTAAAAAAATACGTGAACAAACATTTGTGACCTGATTAAAATCTTATTCTATTTTAGCTTTAGAGAAATCAAATATTTTAGTAAAGGATTATAGGCAAACATGTTATAATACATGTATTAAGGAACATTGAATGATTTCACTTGTGTGTGTGTGTCAAAATACATTTAAATGTATACAAATACATATGCATTTTAATTATTACTATTTTAACTAAGTAAGTTTAAGTAGTTTGCTTGGATGGTACGCATTTAGAGATGAGCGAATCGAAGCTGACAAAGAGGAATTCGATCCGAATTTCAGAAAAAAATTGATTTGATCCGAATCTGAATTTCCTTACGATTCGTGGTAACAAATCGCAATTTTTCCTTTTCCAAAGTCGATCCTGAGCTTAACCCCTCACAGTATGTACACACATCTAAATGCAAATATACACGTTTGGCTTTATGTGCACTCATGTCTATACATACATGAGTGCATATGAAGCAAAACAAGCAATATACACAAATAAAATGCAAACTTACTAAATGAGGACTGTGCATAGGTGTGGTGCATTTTTCAACTAATACCACACAGTTCAGGCGCACATAGCGGGTCCGCCGTGGCGCACAACTATGAGCTACACACTCCTGAAGTTTGGTGCACAATTATGCACATCAAACAACTTAGTTTTAACAAGACAATTGTGCTGCTTTTTAGCCTTACAAATAATTCAGAAAAAGGAACAGCTTAAAAACAATCACAATTGTCTTTTTAAACTATGTTTCCTAGGAGATTGGAAAGGAGATCACATAACAAACCCCCCAAAAAACAAATTACAACACTTTACAAACAACTTTAATCAAAAGAAATATTTGCTAAAAGGTCACATTAAAATATAAAAAAACATAAAAACAAAACACACACATTACTAAATTTACACTAAATGAAAAAAAAAAAATTAAAAAGAACAAACAAAACACATGTAAACCCACACTTCCATCTAAAGCCAAAATAGTTCAAATATGGCCCAACAAATATTGCATTCATAAAATACTTACCAAACCAATATGCAATTTTGCCCTCTCAAGGGTGGAAAACTGGATTAGAAAATATTTATGCAGGACAAACATTAAAAGTGGTAATTAGTGTTGGTCGAATAGCTCACTATTCGATTCGGCAGCTATTCGCTCGAATATAGCAAAAAAATTCAGGTG
>NC_092859.1:4449357-4449810 GCF_032062135.1 Pyxicephalus adspersus
GGAGACTTGTGCCCATTCATCCCTAGTGCTCTGTAATTGGCTGAGAAATAGGAAATCCTGAGGACAGCTCAAGCATCATCAGGGTTCCCCTTTCCTCAGCCAATCAGGGAGCAGAGCAATCAGCGGAGCTTTACTATGCTGACAGCTCTGCTCCACTGATCGTGGAGCGAATTTTTGCTGTCGAATCCCGTGTTTTTCGGGTCGGGTCTACCCAATTTCGAACAGCCATATTCGGGTAGAATATAGGGACAACCCAAATTCCAACATCAACGCTAGTGGTAATAAAGGCAGAATTTTGCCATCAAACAATATGGCCACAAACACAATAACATAGCATTAACATTGACTTCAAAATTGCAAAATGGACATTAAAACATTCAAAGTTAAAAGAAAACAAAAAGCAGCTATTGTGCTAAATGGTAAGCAAAGTATCAAATGCAGCAACATAGATTA
>NC_092859.1:4450366-4454953 GCF_032062135.1 Pyxicephalus adspersus
GAGTTTAATGCAAGCTCGCCAGTGTTAAACTGCCGGGGCTGCGCGTATTGATCGGAGAGATTGCTTCAGTTGATGACTTCCTCGCGGGTACACAAGCGCATGGGATTTGGTTGAAAAATTGATTTTAGGGCTCCAATTCTGGATCGTGAGTACGCACGTGCGTAGAGCGTCTGATTTGGCTTGATGAATCAGGGGCAGTGTTTCTCAACCTTTTTACCCTTTTCAACCTTTTTCTCAACCACTTGAAATTACTTTCAGATCTTAGGGAACCCCTTCTATAATTACTTTATCCATATACTCTACTACTATATTAGTATGGTAGCCAATGGTAAGAATGCCTCTTATAAGATTTGAACAGCACAAACATTTTTTGAATTGGGTAATATGTGTGCCAATAGAAAGAATGATTTTTTAGGTGAACAGTGAGTTTAGTGCAAGCTCGCCAGTGTTAATCTGCCGGGGCTGCGCGTATTGATCGGGGAGATTGCTTCAGTTGATGACTTCCTCGCGGGGATGCAAGCGCATGGGATTTGGTTGATAAATTGATTTTAGGGCTCTGATTCTGGATCGCGAATACGCACGTGCGTCGCGCGTCCGATTTGGCTTGATGAATCAGGGCCAGTGTTTCTCAACCTTTATACCCTGAGAAACCACTTGAAATTACTTTCAGATCTTAGGGAACCCCTTCAATAATTACTTTATCCATATAATTTACTACAATATTAGTATGGTGGACAATGTGAAGAATGCCATTTATATTGTCTGACCAATGAGAAAAATGTTTCCCTTACAAATAGCCAAAAAGATCATTGGTGTCAGTAACACTGACCTACAAATTGATCATTGGTTAAATTACAGCTGGCAATCCTTGGAAGAACCCTGGTTGAAGTCACAATATATTCTCCTTTTAGAGCTTCAAAAAATCAATAGTTTTATGAAACAAAACAACTCTAGGAATAATTTCCCTACGTATGATTTATAACGAGTCCCATGAAATTTAAGAGAGCTCTTGCTATTCCCAACATTTCATATCATTCTGTCTACTAATGTATAAAAGCATCAACATTACAAGCAGTAAATTCAGGTATGGAAAAATGCATATTGCTGCTCCTAATACTTCTAAAAATTGTTTGCATAAAGAAATCATCAATTGACTGTTCTCATGGTCCAATTTATTTAAACAATAAATCTTTTTTTAGGTGGCTGAGGTTGATTTAAGTCAGGAACTATTTTCCTGCTTACACATCTCCTTACAATCCAATTAACTCTTTCCTTCTTTACTGCTTCCAGTTTAAACTCAGAGCCAAGGAACCAAAAAATCAAAGTAAGATGCAATGTCTTCAGGTCAGAGGTACGTATTTGTACTGTACTATAGGCAAATAGGTGGGAATGATACCTCTTATATGTTTATTTAAAAATGTATTAACTGTATTTTTTGACTGAATGGTAAATGTAAGTCTTTAAAAAAAACCTTCTGAAGAACAAATAACTAATACCGAGCAGGTACAGTTCACTATTATTAATGTGCATGAGGTTTTTTTTTATCAACAAAGTTTTTTTTTCTCTTATTGCTTTTTGTTTGCTTTTAAATTTAGTGTTATGTTTTTAAGTTATGGAAAACCAAAACGGGTCTGATATTAGCATAATCCACCTCCTAGGACTTCAGACTCCACACAGTATAAGACTTTTGTCATTTTTTCTTTTCCTTATAATATATTGTGTGACAGTATGTGGGAACCTCCTGATCATCACATTGGTGGCCTACAGCAAATCCCTCCATTCTCCCATGTACTTCTTCCTCACTCAGCTCTCTGTATTGGATATTCTACTGGCCACTGATATTCTTCCTAACATGCTTCATGATGTTATGATGAAGGGATCCAACATTTCATTTTCTGATTGTATCACCCAGTTTTATTTCTTTTGTGTTTTTGAAGCTCTTGAGTGTCTTCTTCTGTCAGTGATGTCTTATGACCGATATTTGGCCATCTGTAAACCATTACATTATACTTTAGCAATGAACTTCCAGGTTTGCTGCATATTAGTCATCACATGTTGGGTTTTCACCATTTTCATGGTAGTGATTCTTACTTTAACCATATTATAATTAAACTTTTGTGGCCCCAATATTCTTGATCATTTTTTCTGCGACTTTGACCCAATCCTCCAACTTTCCTGCTCTGATACCACCAATGTTCTAGTTGAAGCCACATTCATGAATTTTGTTTTTTCTGTCATCCCATTCTTTATCATCATTGTATCCTATGTTTATATTATATTCACTATTTTTAAAATCCCATCTATTACCGGCAGACAGAAAGTTTTTTCAACTTGCAGCTCCCATCTGACTGTTGTTGGCATTTATTTTTGCACTCTAGTATGTGTCTACTCATCACCTCACAGTGGACAGTCACAGAATATTACTAAATTCCTATCATTAATATACACCGTAGTCACTCCTTTAATGAACCCGATTATATACAGTTTGAGGAACAAGGATTTTAAAGGTGCGTTAGATAAAATCATCAACAATTTGGTCAGTAAGATAGAAAAAAATGTGTAGCCAATTCAAGATGTTTTTTTCAGGACAAAAAGTTGTATCACTATATGCTTTAAATAGTTTTGGATATCCTGTATACCAATATCAAACCTCAACTTACACCTTAAAAACATGTTCAAGGACAGCAGATCTTTTTGCATTGTTCATGTTTCATTATTCGTTTTTATTGTTTCATTTTCACTGGAAACATATCTCCTTAGGTATCCCTAAACATTTATGATGTAGTAGCAACACTAATAAGTTCAAGGGATTTGCTAATAATTCTTCGGGTGGGTTTAAAATTTAGTGTGTTAAAAATACTGTAAATATGTTTCATTTGGATCTCTTGGAATTCTCATTAAAGTTGCTGGAGATGTTCAGAGTTTTCTTTAATGACGTGATGGACTAAAATAACATAAAAAAAACAGTAAAGAAATTCAAATTTTCTTTAATAATATTACATTACAAAATGTTTTTTTCTAAATATATTGCTCATTTAAAAAAAGATGATATTGACCATTTGAGATTGCTTTGATCACTGAGGTTGTCGAACCTGCCCCTACCTAAAGGCGACCAACAAATGTATATTTTAAGAATTAGATTAGTAGTATGAATAATTATGGTTTAATGATTATATTATTGATGCATGTACGTATTTATTAAGTATGATATTAATATGGAAATTGTTCAATTCTACCATCATATTAAACAACCCGGAGGAAGCAGACTTTAATCTGCCAAATGTGTTGTTTTAAATTGTAAACCTTAAGGGAAGATGTTTAAATATGCTAAATATAATTCCATTTTCAAATATATTATCAATAAGGTTGGACATGTGTTAACACAAACCTTTAAAACAAAAATAATAAAGCAGTGTGTTTTAATGAATAAAAAAGAAAACAAACATTTTGCTCATTGGAATTTATTAAGGTCCCTGAAAGTCCCCTGATCCCTAAAGAGATTTTGGTTTTGGACATTTGTTGTATGGAATGTGGCACTGGGTATACGTTACCTAGTCCAAAATTCTCTTCCTAATGTATTGCATACCGCAAATGAGCTGCTTTAATTAATTGCCATAGCGTGCTTTCTTTTAAAGTAAACTTTCAGATAAATTTGTGATTCTGGAGAAACAAAAATAAAATTTGCAGAGATTGCAATGAAGTTTTACTAACAAGCTTCTTCTTTTGTTGCTTGCATGATTGTATGATTAACTTAAGAACAAACAAAAAGCCTACAAGACTTTATACAAAGATCCCAATGGCTTTTTTATTAGAATTCATCAATTATTAAGAGGCACAGGAAAAAGAAGCCTCAGCTTAGGAAGCACAACTAGGTAATGGCACCGTGTTAACCACCTGGGTGTTTCACTGATGTCTAGATTTCTGTACCAAAAGCGGTACACTGTTTTTCATGAATTTTTTTTTTTTTTTAAATTGTTGACCTGTAACTTACAGAAATATGTCCGAACAAGGGTCTAGTAGATATCATGAATATAAAAAAAGTTTGAAACACAATCGTAAAAAAAAAAAAATTACTTTTAATAGAATTAAATAAAAAACACAAAAATCAGCTTAACCACCTAACCGATAACCCCGACCTTGGTACGGGGTAAAAAAAGTTACTATTTTCGATAACCCCGAACTTTTCTCACTGTATGTAAATACAGTGAGAAAAGTTCGGGTTTATCGATCACTTACCTGGTCCCGCTGCGATCGTCCATCCGTCGTGTTCCAGCATCGTCCTCCAGCGTCGGGTGTCCTCTCCGAGAAGAAGCCGGCTGGCTTCTTCTTCTAAGCCGGCCGGCTTAGAAGAAAAAGCCGGCCGGTTTAGAAGAAAAAGCTGTCCGGCTTCTTCTCCCTCCGTTCTGTCCAGCGTGATCGCAAAAAAAAATAAAAATACTTACCTTCTCCCTCCGCTCCTCCGGACACGTCCATCCTCTTCGATCTTCCTCCGGTGAGTGCAGTGACGATCACCGGGGTTTCCCGATGACGTCGCTGCATGCGTCGGTGCGGGCGGGAGGCGGGGCGGGAAATTCAAAATTTTGTATT
>NC_092859.1:4455830-4459337 GCF_032062135.1 Pyxicephalus adspersus
AAAAAAAAAAAATTCATGAAAACCTGTAACGCTTTTGGAACAGAAATCTAGACCTCAGTGTAACGCCCAGGTGGTTAAACAAGAATACATAAATATATCACAAATACTGAAAATACAATAATTCAGTATACTGTATAGTAATATATTTTTCTAAAACACCTCTCTAGTGTGGTAAATTTTAAAACAACGTCACATACCTAATGACAAAACCACATGAATATATTTTGTATTATTTTGGATTGGATTGGATACAGGACTTTGTATTGAATCCCATACAAAAGATTTGAATTTTCCGCTACGACCCCCATGCTGTTGGTTGTTTACATGTTTGTTTATTTTTGATTTATGGTTTCAAACATATTATCATAGACCTTATGTCCGTGTATTCATGATCCTGTTTTGATTTTCTACTGTTAGACACTCATACCAGAGGTATGTGTTATTTTATATGCCCCTGGGGTGCTTTGAGGTGAGATATTAAGCGTTTATCTATATAGTTCATATTATGGATATGTTTTATATGGTTTGATCTATGGCTGGATGTATTGTGTGGTGTAATATTTTGTATGTACCCCTTTATTTGTATGTCGTTATATTTTTCTTGTAAAATCAATAAAAGCATTTGAAACAAAGAACGCAATAGTCACATCATTGTAAAATAAAAGAGAGACTTTCTATAGCCCTCTGAGATGTTTAAAAGAATTAGTGACAAATTGAGATGAAGTGATAAATAAATAAATGGAGTTGGTAAAAACGAAAAAAAAACCTACATAGACCCTTGATTTTCTATAGGCAAGGGGAGAAAAAAACCTAAATAAGGCGTGGTCCTCGTATGGTAATTAGGAGATAATTAAGATTAATGCTTCAGTATTAGGGTATATCCAAGTGCTTAATGTTGTCTATAATGAATAAACAAGTAAATGTGTATGGATGAGTATACTTATAAGTATGGAGAAAAAAATTTGTGTAACCACTCAAAGATATAACTTTATAAAAAATATAATTTTTTGCCTTGGCTATGAAAGCATTCAGTTGATGGTTGCATATTGTAGTTTCACTTGAATTAAGCTGACATGTTGATCTTGAAGCCATGGTATCAGGCAGCCAAAGGGTTGTCATAATCTAACTGGATAACTAAACAGATTGTGGGATTTTCCTTTCAGCATTCATCAATCAGTTGATAGAAGCACATAGAGTATCAATGATTAGAGTCACGGTGTAGATTTTACAATCAGTCTGGACATCCAACATTCAATTTTGTTCTCAAAGAACCGACCATTGGCTCTTTTCAAACCACTTTCATGTGTACATTCACTCATCACTTTTACTTTTATTCTCTACAACAGGGTGTAGAGATCTGGTTGGTTGCCAAAGAGACTTCTGATATATTTTAATTCAGTTCCCATCATTGTCATTAAGATTTTTCAAGAATCCAATTGTTTTCCATAATTGTTTTTCTATTTCCTGAGCTGGGTCTATCTCAGGTTAGTGTTTTTAGATTCAAACAGGGCTAGTGTCTGTATTTGTCCTTTTTGCTATGAATGCCACTGATGTATTCTAATGGGTGAAACCCTTTTGACCTTAACATACTTAGACTTAGGTAGACTTCTGTTGCTTGGAATGCAAAGAATAGCTCACCAGTCCCCCACCTGTAGGTTAGTTGCCATTCTTATTAGTTTTGCTTCAGGTTTTAGAGGTACTTTCTACTGTACTGTCCCAAAAAGATAATTACAATCTTTTCATACCTCAGTAGGCATCACAAATAATAAAAAAAATGATGACTACAATTAGGCTTTGGGTTTTAGATCCATACACACTGCCTGGTAAACAATATTTGTGACTTGATTTAGGAGTAAGGGCTGGTTTTAAATTCATGGGTGGAAACAAACTGGCAATGGTCCACAACCTTTACCTTCCTAAAGGTCTCAACTGATAGATTGAAAAGTTTGGAGGGAGTGGAAATGCTGTGCATTTGGGGTCCCCACTTCACTTCATTACCCAAGACCCCATTTTGTCTAAACCTATCGTCATTAGAACTTATATTAGGTTTAACACTCCATGTCCCAACCTTTATCAGTTTAGAAATGACCCTCCTGACAGACGAATGGGTGAATAAGTTTGGCCTTATACTACTTTGGCAGAGGTTAACAAAGAAATATCCTGAAGGAGTCATGGTTTGAAATGAAAAACCTTGGAAAAGAATGAGCAACCCAATCTTAATCTGACAACCCAATCTTACTATGAGACAACCAACAATCCATGTATTATGAAATATGAATGCTACAAGACCATCAATTGTTTGGATGATTTGTTTACTCCATAACTTACTGTTAACTCTGAGGAGTGAAGTCATACCAAATATATGCTTTATACAGGAATCCTAAGAACAAAAATGATGTCATCATATAAGATTTGTGCTGGTGCCTTTATTAAGGTCTCTGTGTAGGCTGGGATAAGTATGTTGGATCGATAAGGATTTTACTTGATAGATTAGGGTTGATTTTGATTATTTTTTGTATGCTGGACTTGCATTTTTGTAGTATAAGGCACAAGGATCCGATGCCTGAACACCATTTTTTCCCCCAAAACAAGTGAGAGGGGCAAGAAATTAATAAATTATTCAGCTTTTATATGAGGATTGCGTGTTTTGAACAAATTAGGTTTTTATGCATGTTTCACTCAGAGAAACTTACACATAAATAAATATAAAAATTAAAACAAATATTTTAGGTTATGAGAACGAACCAACAACCTCTGACTGTAGTATTGTCTCCAAATCAGCTGGGGGAGTCAACAAAACCCATGAAATATTTTCCTATAGGTCCCTTAACCTCCATTCCCCTAAAAATGTAGGTGTCAATACTCCCTTTAGCAGATTTACAATTATCTGAAGAAAAAGTAAAATATATACTTGTGTCATTTTTCTCATTTTCTGTAAATTACATATTTTCTAAAACTTTCAAGAAAACCAGTGTCTCATTTTCATTCTAACCTCTAACACTTTCTGTATCACATTGACATTGTATCATATACTGACATTAATATCCAATATTCAATGCAACTCAAACAATAACAAAAACTACAAGATACATATTTTATTAGTAAAAAAAAGTTTTCACAATATAATTATTATCTTTGTGTTAAAAGAGAATAGCAAATCATGTCACAAACATGATGCGTTTTGCGGTCAACACATCCACTTCATCAGGAGGACATAATACATATTTAGTAATAACAAGAATTATAGCTACAAGCTCTGGCCCTACAATATGGAGCGGTTATTCCTATTGTCCTCTTGGAGGCACTGAGTTTCATATGAAAACACTTAAAACCCAACATGTGGAGACTTCCAGGGGCAGAGCCAATAGAGCTCTGGCGTTTTACCAGAGCTCCTGATCCTGCAAGTTTTCTCACCCGGCGAAGTGACCTTACTGCAGCCACAAACGACTGCCTTCCAGTGTCATCCTCTGCTGCTTCTCTGGTGCTGACAAGATCCTGTGAAAGAGC
>NC_092859.1:4459592-4481915 GCF_032062135.1 Pyxicephalus adspersus
GAGTCTAAAAACTTGCACAGGCTCTTTTTTAATTGTTTCCAAGCCCGCCTGCACTGAAGTTTACACATTGACTCCAGCTCCCTACTACTATGCTCCAGCCTTAGAATCGTCCTGGTGTACTGATTTTGTGTTTTACCTTTGGTGGAAGAATGTCCTGCACTCCTGCCAGTTTGCCCCCACATTTCATACAGGGATGTGATCCCTTTCTATTATCTATCGATGTGTCTCCAGCTGTATCTACTGCAACACCTTTTTTCCTCCACACCTCGGGAGGTTCTTAACTTTTTGTCGCTTTACATTACAAAAAGTTTCATACAATACAATCCTCAATTGATCAGGCCCTGCAACAAATGTCCGGTAATACTACAAGTATAACCGAGTTGGAACAGGGGGTCGGTGACTTAGAAGATCAATTGCTGTCATCACTGTCTACAATTTCTCTACAACCCACTCAGCTTTCATCCCTAGCAATATGAGGATCTTGCAAATTGTGATCATCGCTCTAATCTATATTTTCTGGGGATACCAGAAATGCCGGAATCTAAATAAAAATTGGCACAGTGGATCTCCTGCGTTCTCTTCACTTGGATCCGCTTTCTCCATGTGTGATCGGGGGTTGTCCCAGGAAAATATACTGCTAGCCACAGGCCTTGTGCAACAATCGTGGAATCTCGTCACTTTTGTGATAAACTAACTTTCTGCTTAAAAAACGCTGGCTCCCTAATGGTCAATGGATACAAGAACCTCATCTTTCTAGATTTCTCTACCTTGGTCACACAACAGCAAAGGACATTTTCTCATGCTTGCAACTATTTTATTGCTAATAACTTCTGGTTTGCCCTATTGTACCCAGCTAAATTGAAAGTCACAATCAAGGGGACTACTTTATTATTGGATGACCCTGATTCTGTATTGCTGCACCTGCAAGGATTGTTTGGAACATCACCTATGGAATGTTACCTGGTGGTGTTAGAATGTTTTTCTTTACTCTTTTAGAAATGTTATGCATATATTTTGTTTGGTTCAGTTTGCAGGGCAGTGGGAATAGATTTATCAATAAATCTGTTTTGCAAATTGTAGTATCTTGGTTCCACTTGCCCTTATATGATACTCATGTTTACAAATTATTGCGGGATGTATCTGGCTTTGAATCTGCTCAGGTACAAGGGAACAATTTGAAAACAATTGACAACAGGGAACAATTTTGAAAGTTTAAAAAATTATTAACAGTGCAATATTGTTGGTGTACTTTCCCTATGAGTACTATTATTAGTATTTCAACTGCCCCCCAAATATGTTCTAGAATTTTATTGCTAAATATTTGGTGTACTTGCCAGCTTAAACTATACAATTGTTACCGACACACCACATGGTACCTGGGAAGGGAGCCAGAACATGACCCTCCTATAGATATTGAGTAATTATCTTTGCACTTACATTTTCTGATGTTAAGATTTGAGTTACTTGTTTCCTTATATATTTTGGTAAATTGCACATCGTTTGTACATTGCATTTTCTGTATGACACTTAATATTTTATTTTGTCTGTATTATTGTTTACAGAAATGAGCCTATTAGGGGATTGTGATTATTATACTGTCTTAAAAATCTTATATGATATGTTGTACTTGATTCCATGTGTTTAATTGTTTACCACTGATAAACCTTATTATTTTTTATTAATAAAAGCAAAAAAAACTAACACGTGATGGCTATTATCCAGCAAATGTGGAAGTTCATTGCTAAGTTATAATATAATGGTTTACAGATGGCTAAAAATCGGTAATAATATTTTTCTCTCTGTTTTACATAAAAAAGTTTAGAATTATGTAAACTGCGATATACAAATGTAGTAGAGCACGTTAATTATTAAAGGTATTTTTTACTTATCATATGATAAATATATATGGTAAATGAGCTAAAACAAAGTTAAAACAATTTAATTGTTGCATAAAATACTCCTTTATCAGTGAACCTGGGTGATCCAGCACACCTGGAATGGCTTCTTAGCAAATGTTTTTAATTTAGGAACAGATCCATTCTAAGTTTGTTGGATCACCCAGCTTTACTGATGAAAGCGTATTCTCTCCAGCTTTCATAAATCATTCCCGTTTTTCGAATTTAAAGCCACCGGGTGACTTAACGAGGTCATTGGAAAGCACTGAATATGTGGGTTCAAAATGACTAGTGGGAAAATATCCCAAATTAAAAAAAATGTTTTTCTGTTAATATACAGAAATGTATAGTCAATGTAAACATATTTTAAGCCACCTGATAACTTTATCTAAATGCACACATCTCAACATAAATTGCCCTCAAAACTGCTGGAGGGACAAGAAAGGTTTAAGAATCTGTAAACTTGATTCAATAGGTTCCCCCATCCCATAGTAATTGTCTTCAAAAGATTTAGAATGATCCCAAAATGTAATTAGGTGGTTTTAGATTCAGTTTGTGAATTTAGGCTTTATAATTTCAAATACATTTAAAATTCAAATTCAAAGCCTAATATTAAAGTCGTCCAACTCAAGTCAGGCAAATCTGACCAAACATTCACTTTACTACCAATATTTACTAAATGCATATAAATAAATACAGTCATTCTTCCAGAGGAATATCAAAATGAAAATAATAAACTTTGCAGTTCTGTAGTTTATTATTGATATACGGGGTATCACAGATCAATTAAAGAAAATAACGTTTTATATTGTCCTACAAAACATCTTAAAGTTACTAGACATTTTGTTATTTACTAAGAGTGGTTTATGATTTTATTTAAAGCTAGTTTAAAGTCTTTATTCCTCAGGCTGTATATAATTGGATTCATTAGAGGAGGAACCACAGTGTACAGCAAGGACAAGAACTTACTGATATTCTTTGATTGCCCATTGCTAGGTAATGAGTAAACAAAAACAGGAATTCCATAATAAATGGCAACAACAGTCAGATGAGAGCTACATGTTGAGAATATTTTCTGTCTGCTGGTAACAGATGGAATTTTAAAAATGGTGAAAATTATATAAACATATGACACAATGATGATACAGAATGGAATGACGGCAAAAACAAAATTAATAAGTTTCCCTTCGAGCTGAATGATGATGGTATCAGAGCAGGAGAGTTGTAGAATTGGATCAAGATCGCAAAAAAAGTGATCAACTATGTTGGGGCCACAAAATTCTAATTGTGATATTGTTAAAGGAAGAATCATTATTATTGAGACACTTAAAACCCAACATGTGATAATTATTACGCAGCAAACCTGGAAGTTCATTGCTAAGTTATAATGCAAGGGTTTACAGATGGCCAAATATCGATCATAAGACATCACAGTCAGGAGAAGACACTCGGGAACTTCAAAAACACAAAAGAAATAAAACTGAGTTATACAATCAGAAAGTGATAGTATGGTCTCCTTCACTAAAAGAGTACGGAGAGTATTAGGAAGAATATCGGTTGTCAGGAGGATATCTGATACAGCGAGCTGGGAGAGGAAGAAGTACATGGGAGAATGGAGGGATTTGCTGTAGGACACCAACGTGATGATCAGGAGGTTTCCACATATTGTCACACAATAAATGAAAAGTAAAAGAAAAAAGATCACAAAAGTCATATTGTGTGGCATCTGAAGTCCTAAAAGGTGGATTATTGAAATACTTGACATATTTTTCATTTCTATTAACTGAAGGTATAACATGGGAAAAAGAGCTTTGTTGACTAGGCAAAATTATTTTATTTTTTAAAATTGCTTAAAGTTAAAAATAAAAATTAGGAATAATAAACATGTTAAACATAATTGGGCTGATTTATCAAGCGAATGTGTGGAAGCTCGCCAGGCCACATATTCAATCTGCTGAGCACGGCATATTACTGTGATCGGATGACAAGTGCTCGTGCGCTCACCTTTTGAATTAGAACATTGATAGATGAACAGTGGAATTCGCCATTAAGGTGATTCATTTTCTGTTGCACAATTGTCTGTTAAGCTTTGACAATTGTGATTTCATAGCAGGTGTGAGCCTGTGATGGGAGAAATGTCGGGTTATGTTCAGAAACACACCCCAGCCACTAGTGTGCACTAGTGTGCCGCGAGATGTTGCCTGGTGTGCCGTACGAGAGCTGCACTTGGCTTGAGACACAGGCGAGTTATGTTCGTAGGTGTACAGGGCTGCCACATCGCCATCTAGTGATGAGATTGAAAAAGCCTAGAATAAAGTATTTTATAATTTTTCACTATTCTGTTTACTTAATATTTCATAATAAAGTAATTATAAAATACTTTCTTTGTGTTTATTTGATTCCTATTCAAGAGAATTACTTTATATATAGTCAATATAAGCACAGAGTTAAATTTTTTAACATTTTCTAATGGTGGTGTGCCTCGTGATTTTTTTCATGAAACAAGTGTGCCTTTGCCCAAAAAAGGTTGAAAAACACTGCATTAGTGCACACGAAGCAAAACAAACAATATAAAAAGAAAACTTTACTCAAATGATGATGTGCAAATCCTTCTCTACAAATAGTGGCAGGCATGTTTTTCAACTGATAGAACACATAGTGGGTCCGCATTGGCACACAACAATGTGCATCAAACACCTGAGTTTTAATCAGACAATTGTGCTGTTTTTAGCCTTTCAAAAATTCATAGAAAGGAAATGCTCAAAAACAATCACAACTTACTTAGTAAATTGTAGGTTTGTTGGATCGCCCAATGTTAAAGATCCTAGGAGACTTAACTTTATTCAAGATAACCACATTTTCTATAAGGTCAGAATAAAACATAGACACCACACAGACACCACTATGTTTACATTACACAAAAAAAAAGAAAAAACACACACAAACACATGTAAATCCACACATTCCTATGAAAAGCCAAAATATTTAAAAAATGGCCAAAGAAATGTATTCAAAAAATACTTACAAAACCAATATGCAATTTGGACCTATTAAGGATGGAAAACTGGATTAAAAAATGTTAGGCAGAACAAACATGGTAATATATTATTGCAATGAAACAATATGGCTACAAACACAATAACATAGCATTACGATTGACTTATTAATTGCAAGACAGCCATTGAAATATTGAAAATCTAAAAAACAAAAGCAGTTACAGGTTGACATTTAAAAATGCAGCTTAAGGCCTTGGTCAGCACCGGTCCTTACCAGACACCAGTCCCCAATCTAACACCACAATATTCACTTATAGTTGCCCCCACTGTGCAAGGAATGGTGTCTGGGGATGGGCTGGCAGCAAGCCAGGAGCCCACAGATAAAGTAATACCAAGATTCCAACCGAGCCAAGTCCAGAATACAGAGCAGAGGTCATACACAGAATATCCATCCACTAAACAGAGTACACAACGGTAAAACACAAGCAGGTCACAGGTAAGGTCACTCCAGGCAGCAAAAACTCACATGGTTTAAAAACAGGCAGGGTCAGCAACAGTAAATGAGATGAAAGCACACTGCAGCACAGATTCGCCCAGCTATACCATACAACAGGCACTGGTGACTGGAAGCAAAGAGGCTATAAAGTCCCAGCAGCCAATAGCAGTGCAGGACTGAGCCAGGAGCTGATCAGCCTCTACCCACTTCACCCGCTTCAGCTGTGCACAGCTTAACAATGGATGCCGGGGATGCCATAAAATACATCATGCTGCATGGCTAAAGGGAAGCAGGGGCTGCTGCTATCTTAGTTCTCCTGGCTGCTGCAAATGACTGCATGCTTTATACTGTGATGGCGCACAGCATGGACTAACTGGACAGATGAGCATCTCCTAACACTTCCAACCTTTGGACTTGAGGAGTAAGGAGGATTTTTTTATCGTTATATGTTCTGTATATATTTACCAGAAAATGATTTTCTCTGCGATCGACAACGCACAATGTTTACATTTTACACCACCTCTTTTTTTGGCTAAATCCATAATGGGACTATACAGTAGCAAATAAAGAATGACAAGTTCGCTATGGTCAGGCTGCCGGAGATGCGCGCCTCGAAGCGCCAGATTTTCAGTCCATAAATGTTAGGAGAATACTCCGCCATATTCTGGGTGGCTTAGAATGCGTTGATAAATAGAGTGGATGGGTCCTATGTCAGATCACAAATACGCGTGCTAACTTCTTGACTTTGCTTGATAAAGTAGGGTCAATGTATATATTATTCAATAGGTATGTGGAATAAAAAAGTCAAACATTGGAAAAACAGTTATACAAGTATTTTTTTAAATAACATGTAAAACATTATTATTTATATTAGTCTGTCCAAAGGAAGCTTATATTTCTAGTGGACCATAGAGCCTAATTTATTTTTTTACTGGCACATCCACCAATTTTACAATTTTTAAGATATACCAGTCTCATCAGTCCCGAGGAAGCTTATGTTGCGAAACGTGCTGGACACTGAGATTGGATGTACAAGCAATGTTTCTGTGACAGCTAACATGATTAAATGTGTAATTAAAAGTTCAATATTTTTTTTAATCCCCAAAAATGTGCAATATAATACATAGTTAGTGTCTTTAAAATCCTGAAAATTGATTCTGATTGTACAAAGTAAATGCTAAAAAAATACCCCCAATAGACTTACTGTGCTTCTCAAGTTCTTGGTTTTGGCTGAAAGCTGCAGAAAGTTTGTAAATCTTGTGGGTTTGGAAGGAGACCTGGGGGTAAGAGGAAAGCTTCTGACTTAAACCCCACCTTAACCACTTAAGTATGAGAAAAATCCTAATTTTTTAACTACTTGGGTAATAAAAACAATCAGGTGCTAGCTCCACTATACAGACATATCAGATGCACTAATACATATTGGTCCACAATTGAATTTATTGCTCATAATATTGCTGCTTTTATATGTCTGTACATTGATTTATATTGAATTCTGGGCATCAGAAGCGCTCTGTTATACTTTCATGGGACTCATTATTACTGTTATGTAGGGAAATTATTCTTAGGTTTGTTTTCTTTCAAAAAGATCATTGTGATTAATCAGTGGAGCTCTAAAAATGAAGACTTAGCATTGGCTTTCTGAGAAAAAAAAATACAAAACAATATTTCAGAATTGAAACGTTTTAAAGAATTGCTTTTGGTTTTTTACTGGCCAAATGATGTGTTGAGCGAACCTTAACTGTAAAGTTCGTGTCCATACCGAACGTTACGATTTTGGGTACCCGGAAACGAACTTTGCCGGAAAAGTTTGGGTTCGAGTTCGGTATTCGGGAATTTAATACAGCTTGTTAAAAGGCTGCAGGGCAGCCAATCAACAAGCTTTTAAGCTGTGGGCACTTAGAAGCCATCACAGCCATGCCTAGTAATGGCATGACTGTGATTGTCCCGTGCATCATGTGGCCCAGCCTCTATAAAAACTGGATTGCGTTTAGCTCCGTCCATCAGCTCTGAGTAGTGCAGGGACAGGAAACAGGCAGCTGAAGTGAGGGACAGTGTTAGGAATCTCATTTGGCTATTTGTTCTGTTGGTGACCTATAGTGAATTTTTTGTGGGTGCAATGCACCATCTTTGTACCCCTGACACAGAAATATAATAATTAATATGGCTGTTAAATCTGTGGGTGACCTATAGCGATTTCTTGTGGGTGCAATGTACCATCTTTGCACCCCTGACACAGAAATATAATATTTAATCTCCCTATTAATTCTGTGGGTGACCTATAGCAAATTTTTTTTGGTGCAATGCACCATCTTTGCACCCCTGACACAAAAATATAATAGTTAACCTGTCTGTTAGTTCAGTGGGTGACATATAACCATTCTTGGTGTGAGGTTCACCTGCATTGATATGTGACAGGGAAATTAATATAGTTAATCTGTCTGTTAGTTTGGTGGGTGACCTCAAAGAATGAGGAGAGCATCAAATAAGGGACGTGGCCCTGGTTGTGGTGCTGATGGTGTTGATAGAGCTCCTGTTGCAGAGAGAGGACGTGGTCGATATGTGCCAGCTACACGCCTAAATGAAACACCTTCCTCATGGGCACAAATGCAACAGAATGTTCAGCGTTATTTTGTACGCCCGAATACCGGTGTACGAATGGTGAGGCCAGAACAAGTAGAGGCGGTAGTAGATTGGGTGGCTGACAGTGCTTCCAGTTCCTTCACCGCATCACGTCTCTGATGATGAGGAAACACAGGTGCCAACTGCTGCGGCTTTCTGCAGTGTGCAGACCGGCAAGGAGGGCGGGGTGAAGAGTGGGAGGAAGATGATGTGGAGAATGATGAGGTCCTAGACCCTACATGGAATCAAGGTCATGCGAGTGATGTGTGCAGTTTGGAGGAAGAGGTGGTGGTCACACAGCGCCAGCCGCACAGCAAAGAGGGAGCAGGGTGCAAAAGCAGAGTGGCCCTCCCCTAGCCAGTACCCCTGCTATTACCCACTGCACCCAGGGACTGAGCACACCAAAGCAAGTTCCAAGGAGTTCCCTGGCGTGGCACTTCTTCAGACAATGTGCTGATGACAAGACACAAGTGGTTTGCACACTGTACAATCAGAGCCTAAAGTGAGGCATAAATATTCTAAACCTGAGCACCACCTGCATGACCAGGCATCTAAAAGCAAAGCACAAGCTGCAGTGGACTAAACACCTCAAAGACCACAAAAGATCTCAGGCTCCTCCTGCTTCTTCTTCTGCTGCAGTCTTGGCCTCTTCCTCCCCATCTGGAGTGACAGTGGCACCTGCCACCCTGCAAGCAGAGGATGTGGCAGCAATGCCACCACCTCCGTCACCGTAACCAAGCATCTCCACACTGTCCCATGGAAGCGTTCAGCTGTCCATCTCCCAAACACTGGAGAGAAAGAGGAAGTATGCCCCTACCCACCCACGATGCTGAAGGCCAGCATTTCAAAATTCCTAGCCTTTCAAATGCTGTCATTCTGTCTGGTGGGGAAGGAGACTTGTAACAACCTTATGGTAGTGGCTGTCTCACAGTAAGTGGTTCCCAGTCGCCACTACTTTTCCAGGCGAGCCATCCCTGCGCTGCACAACCAAGTGGCGGACAAATTTAGGTGTGCACTGCGCAACGCCATCTGTTGCAAGGTCCACATAACCACCGATACGTGGACCAGTAAGCACAGGCAGGGACGTTATTCCTCCCTAACTGCACACTGGGTAAATGCAGTGGCAGCTGGGCCTGAGGCCGATAGCAGTTTGGCGCATGTCCTTCTGCCACCGAGGATTGCAGGATGTTTCTCTTTGCCTCCTGTTGCCTCCTACTCCGCTTCCTCCTGTACCACCTCCCATCCGGTCAGCGTAACACCTTCACCACCAACTTCAGCATAGCCAGGGGGAAACGACAGCAGGCTGTTTTGAAGCTCATCTGTTTGGGGGAAAAACCCCAAGCTGCCAAGGAGCTGGGCATGGAACAACAGACCGATGAGTGGTTGGTGCCACTGAGCCTCAAGCCCGGCCTGGTAGTGTGTGATAACGGGTGACATCTCGTAGCAGCTCTGGGGCTAGCTGGTTTGACGCACATCCCTTGCCTGGCGCATGTGCTGATTTTGGTGGTGCAGAGGTTCCTGAAAAATTACCCCGATATGTCAGATCTGCTGCAGAAAGTGCGGGCCATCTGTGCACACTTCCGGTGTTCTCACCCTGCTGCTGCTCGCCTGTCTGCACTGCAGCGTAACTTAGGCCTTCCCACACATAACGAGTGGGCCTCCATGCGGGACGTATGTGCCATGTTGCGCTGTTTAGAGTACTCCACCAACATGGCCAGTGCGGATGACACTGTCCTCAGCGTTATTATCCCACTTCTATGTCTTCTTGAAAAAACACTTCGGGCAATGATGAAGGAGGATGTGTCACAGGTGGAAGAGGAAGAGGAAGAGGGATCATTTCCACGGTTATCAGACTATTCATTCACAAATGGCTCAGAGGGTGGGTTCCTGCACCAACAGAGGCCAGGTACACAACTGTCCAGCCAGGGCACAGTCCTGGAGAATGAGGAGGAGGAGGATGGCAGGACAACGTGCCATCCTTAATTCCGTCACTGGAGCGTGATTGGAAGATGCGCAAGTACAAGAACACGTTTGTAGATGCGCTGCTGATGGCATTCCCGCCTGACAGCAGGGGTTCAGTGGAAGCACAAAGCGAAACCAGAGGAGGAGGAAGAAGTCACCAATGCAGCTGGGGCACCCCCAGCACCTCAGGAGGGAGGGTTAGCATTGCAGAAATGTGGAAAAGCCTTTCAGCACACCACAACAACCAGCACCACCAGCTGATATGGAATGTCTTAGCAGGAGGCAGCATTTCAGCAACATGGTGGAACAGTATGTGTGCACACTCCTACATGTACTGACTGATGGGTCTGCCCCATTCAACTTGTGGGTCTCCAAATTGGGCACATGGCCTGAAATCGCCCTTTACACCTTGGAGGTGCTGGCCAGTCCTACGGCCAGTGTATTGTCCGAACATGTGTTTAGCACAGCAGGGGGGTAATCACAGACAAGCGCAGCCGCCTGTCCACAGCCAAAATGGACAAGCTCCCGTTTATTAACGTGAACCAGGCATGCATCCCACAGGATTTGTCCGTACCTTGTGCTGAATAGACAAGTATACTGGCTGCACCCAGCCATTGTTATACTCCAGCACACTTTCTCTTTGCATTTTCTTTTCTATTTCCCAAAGTTTTGGGGTTTTCCCAAATTTATAAAAATAATTAAAAAAATAAAAAATAAAGAAAAAAAATTTAAAATAAAAAAACAACAAACAGTGTTGGCTACCTCCTCCGCCACCACTTCTACCTAAACCCCTACGTTTACCGCCAACATCCTACTACACGTTGGCCTCCGCCTCCTAGTTTAGGAATATTATTTTTCATTTTTTTTTTCTATTTTATGTTATTTTATGTAATTTCCCTATCCACATTTGTTTGCAGGGCAATTGTCCTGCTCGTACCCCCATTTTACTTCCTTTTGCAGCCCTCTAGCCCTTACTATGACTATTTTACAGGCATTTTAGTGAGCCAAAGTTCAAGTCCCCATAGCTTTCAATGGGGCTCGGGTTCGAGTTTGGACCCTGAACACGAACTTTGAGCCGAAGTTTGGCCGAACTCAGCGAACCCGAACTTCCAGGTGTTCACTCATCCCTACAAATGATATTTTCTTTTCTTTTTTATTTTATTAATTTATTTGTTTTGATCGGGATAAAAACTTTATTTGTTTTGGGTTATCTTTGTTCCCTGAATGGCAACTGTTTATATTTTTAATATGAAATTGTTGTCTTATATGGCAAAGTTACTTATAAAGGATAAAAAATTATGACAACTACATTCAAGAATAAGGTATTCACCAAGTCCATGAGATAAAAAAAACACCTGATTAGTTAAACTGACTTGGTCACATGTCAACTAAAATTGAAAGAATCGCATTTGTAATGAATAACCAGATGGGACTATTAAGGCCAGAAAAAAGCACTGTGTGTCCATAAATAAACCAATGTGCAATAAAAATACTATGATCATAACACCTTCATATTCCCAAGAGTCCAAGTCAACTTTCCAATTATATATGCATCCCTTAAAAATACCAAATTACTAATATATTTATATATATGTGACACACTCCACACCATTATAATTTCTAGTGTTGATCAGTGCTTCCAAACTATAATACCTGAACGTGTGCTAATAATTTATAATATATAGATAAATGTGCTCTCTAATATTTGTATATGCATATATGTTATTGTGGGTTAATGTTACATAGTTACATACAGTAGTAAGTCAGGTTGAAAGAAGACATAAGTCCATCAAGTTTAACCTCTAGGAAATAAACATATTCCAGATATAAAATCATGATCCAAAGGAAGGCAAAAAATAAAAGCAACCCTGGTACATTTTGCTTCAACAGGGGAAAAAAATTGTCTCGTGAAATCAGGAACAATCAGATGTTCCCTGGATCAACGGTCTGTTAGCTTTTCCTTAAATTAAATATCCAGTTATAATCTGTGCATCCAACTTTTTCTTAAAGCAATCTATAGTGGTTGCTAGAGATGAGCGAGCACATTTATTAAATTCGGTGTCGCTGCGAATTGTGCCGTTCTCGATTACCATCAGGGAAGCGGAAATTTTGCAGACCCATTGGAACTTCGAGGAAATTTTCGTGAGAATGCCACTTGCTCATCCCTAGTAGATGCTCACAACAGAAGTTTTCCTGAGCCGATTACACATTTTCACAGATCTTCCTTGGAAAGAGTTCTCAATATGGACCATTTATATATTTATACAGGGTGATCATATCCCTCCTTATATGTCTCTTCTCAAGAGAGCTCCTCCTTTTTACATTTGCCGGCTGGTGATCAAAGAAGACAGACATGTCCCGAGGACCTGTGGGGACTAGCAGGATGACGGGGGACGACAACAGAGCGGGGTAAGTGTTTTTTTTTAGGTTAAAGCGACCCCAAGTGTGACTCTGGGTTACCCCTATTTGCAGGTAAAATCCGCGGGATTACTGCTAGGGGGGTTAAAGAGTCTCTAAAAATGAAAAACAATGGCCTTGAAATAACTGAGCTCAGCTCTTTGAGGACATGTGGATGTAAGCTATCAGGTCCTGGTGCTTTGTCAACCTTAATTTTGCTCAACTGTTTCTCAGTATTATTATTTTGAGCCATTGTGGCTTATTTAGGGCAGTAAAATTGCTATTGGCAGTTAGGACTTGAGCTCTACCATTTTCCTTTGTGTACACAGAGCTAAAAAAAAGTGTTTAGTAAATCCACCTCTTCTTTATCCCCAGTTACCAACCAAGAGACATCTTTTAAGAGGCCTACATGCTCAGATATTTTTTTCCTATTAATATATTTAAAAATAATTTGGGGGTTTGCCTGACTTTCACTTGCAATCTGTCTTTCATTTTTAAGGTTTGCACATTTTATCTCCATTGTACATCTTTTGTTATATTCTTTATAGTTTGCAGGTTAATGAAGGTGGTCCTTTATTTTTATATTTTTGGAATGCCATTTTCTATTCTTCATGGCTTTTTTTAATATTAGCTGTGAGCCACATAGTGAGTAGGAGTGAGCCGTTTTAGTTTTAGCCTCTTAAAGTTATTACCCATTGGAGTACAAAAATGGAAGAAAGAGGAGAAGCAAATAATATTTTTTGAAGGGAACGTAACATTAGCTGATAAAGCAGTACTTTATTAAAAAACTAAACAATGTTAGACTTAAGAGTACAAATAAACACAATACAAAAGATGTATAGTTCGCAATTATCATTATACAGTGAATCAAGCTTAATGGTACACTGATAGGCAACCCATGTGATTGTGAACCCATCGGAAGTTCCAGAAGTTCAGTACAGGAGGTTTTCCAGGGCTGCAATTATTCATGCAGCCCTGGAATCCTCCTGTGTGCGATCCCCGGCGCTAGAGGTTAAATGGGGACAAGTCTCCCCATTCAAAACCTCTAGTGCTCTCTAATTGGCCGAGGAAAGGTTCGTTTCCTCAGCCAATCAGAAAGCACTAGAGGTTTTGAATGAGGAGACTTGTCCCAATTTAACCTCTAGTGCTGAAGATGGCACACTGAGCTGATCAATGAATGAGCTGATCTACATACCAATCTGTTATTATTTCCTTGCAGGCAATATCTAGGGTTTGTGGAATCTATAAATTCCTCAAACTTCCGATGGGTCCGCAAAAGTTTGGCAAACCCATTTCATGAACCCATCAGAAGTTTCAGGAAATCAGTACAGGAGGATTTCCCAGGCTGCATTCGTTCATGTAGCCCTGGGAATCCTCCTGTGTGCGATCCCCCGGGCACTAGAGGTTAATTAACCTCCAGTGCCTAGGAATAGCAGTGGATTTCCAGGGCTGTATGGCGTGCCCAGGGATTGCACATAAGAGGATTCCCAGGGCTGCATGAATATCCTCCTGTACTGATTTCCTGGAATTTCCGATGGGTTCGCGAAATCGGTTCAGTCATTGAGTATGTATATAAATAATGTGTATTGGCATTTAAATTAGGGATTTGATTCATATGATAAGAAATTATAGGTTGCCCTAAAAGTCCCTAATCATTTTTTTTAAAATGTGTTTTCTTTTATAATGTTTAATTCCTGGGATGTGGTACCAATAACTAGTTAAGTACTATTTGAATACATATTATGGAAGTATTTAATTGAAAAGAACTTGAAGAAATCAAGAAATTCAAGAAATTGAACAAATCAAGATGTTTTTGACCACCAAAAAATAGAGAACGTATCAGCTATACCTCATTAGATTTCCTAAAGTAGTTAACTGAATCAAGCTCTCTTCTAATTGAACATTATGTCAAAATAGTGCTGCCTAACACAATATCATCAACAATATCTTTATTATTATGCCATCAATCCCATTTAGCAACCCTTTTACGTGTTTTGGGCATTAAATATATTTGGTTGAAAACAGAACATCTTTAGCTACCATCCTCACCATCCTCACACACAGGTAGGAATATATGCCACTTATTAAAAAATTGAAATCATACAAAAAGCATATAAAGTAATGTTTTAAAAAATGTTGCAAGAATGCATACACATATAAAAATAACTTAAATGTACATGGTATAAGACATTAGTTGAAGCCCATCTATTATATTTTTCTTAAAACACAACTTGAATTACTTATTTACCAAAGGCTAGGGGCAGAAAGTGATTGATAATTATATCTAAGGCTATTTTAAACTCTTTATTTCTCAGGCTGTATATAATTGGATTCATTAGAGGAGTGACTACACTGTAAAGCAATGATAAGAATTGAGTAATATTTGGTGATTGCCCACTGCGAGGTATTAAATAAACACAAACTATAGTACCATAATAAATGCAAACAATAGTCAGATGGGAGCTGCAAGTTGAGAAAACTTTTTGTCTGCCGGTAACAGTTGGGATTTTAAAAATGGTAATTATAATATATACGTATGATAGAATGATGATAAAGAATGGAGTGACAGCCACAATAAAGTTTATTATTATCACTTCAAGTAGAACATTGGTGGTATCAGAACAAGAAAGTTGTAGTATTGGGTCAAGATCACAGAAAAAGTGATCAATAATATTGGGACCACAAAATTGTAATTGTAAAATAGTCAAAGTAGGAATTGATACCATCAAACCACCTAAAACCCAACACGTGATGATCATTATACAGCGGACCTGGAAGTTCATGACCAAAGTATAATGAAATGGTTTACAGATGGCCAAATATCGGTCGTAAGACATTACGGTCAGGAGAAGACACTCAAGAGCTTCAGAAACAGAAAAGAAATAAAACTGGGTGATACAATCAGAAATAGATATTTTTGACTTATTCATCCAAACACCATGGAGCATGTTAGGAAGAATGTCAGTGGCCACTATGATATCAGATACAGCGAGCTGGGAGAGGAAGAAGTACATGGGCGAATGGAGGGCTTTACTGTAAGATACCAATGTGATGATCAGGAGGTTTCCACATATTGTCACACAATAAATTATAAAGAAAAGAAAAAAGATCAAAAATGTTATATTATATAGAGTCTGAAATCCTAAGAGGTGGATCATGGTAATGCTAGATATATTTCTCTTCTCCATGACCTGAAAATAAAAATGATAGTAATAGTTGACAACAGTTTCATAATGCATGTTTTAAGTCATAAGTAATGTTTAAAAGCAAACCTGGTTAATTAGAACATTTGTTATATACCCCAATGCTCACCTTACTGTGCTACCTACCTTCCCTTAAAGTACCCATAAACAGGAGATCTGGAACATTATAAGCAAATATTCTGGCTTTAGGTCTGTCTGATGGATTATGAGAAAGCAGAGAAAGACCCCGGGAGCAGGAAGGCCATTCTTAAGTTTAGGTTCACTATATTCCCAAAAAGAACTAAATTACAGTTTCATAACAAATTAAATAATCCAAAATATTAACAATAGCAATACAAAAAATTCTGATCTGCATTTGAAATACAATGTTATCTATGGGATATTGTTGTTGCTTTTATATGTTTATTGATAGAATTATATGAAACTTTGGGAATAGAAAACAGTCTTTGATATTTTCACGGGACTCCTTAAAGTTAATGATGCAGCAAATTATCCATTGATTTTAATTATTTTAATATTTCTTGCTTTCAGAAAAACATGTGTAAATGTTTCTTGGTTGTAAGTCAAATCATTTGTTGATGATTTGTTTGCTAAGCTCATAGCACATTGCAAGCACTTAGAATGCCAAACACATTCCTGTCATATTTAGGAGTTTAATTCAAATGGATAGTAAACAAAACAACATTTCAAATACAGAATTAATAACTATGATATCTTATCTTATGTTTAGATTTGTCCAAAACGTTTCTAAAATACAGTATAAGGAGACAAATATCTGCTTCTGCAAGAATCTGCTGGGTAAATGTTGTTAAATCTTACTTGGATGAATTTACCTCTATAGTCAAGAACAGGCGACATGAATGAATTGTGAATGTGTTTTTGTATCTCAATAAAGGGAGGCCTCAATTCATTCCAATAGGAGTTTTGGTAAAAAGAGACCTGTTTTTTAGTGGGGAGAATGATCTTGAATTGCCTGATTTCAACTTCCCCACCCTCGATGCGAGTAATGCCAATCTGCGTTCCCTTTCCACCATTGCCTTTTTAGCCTGTTCTGGCAAAAATGGTGAGAAATGTAATAAACGAGTGTGAATGTAATATGCCACCTGGCGTCAGAAACTTTTTATCATTGGCCATTCCAATAGATTGTAGAAGAGGTTGGCTGAGCGAGTTTTACATTTGAGACAGTTATCGGAATTTGTAAAACCCATGTCATAGTATCATCTAGGAGATATGTTTGTGTAAAAGTGAAAAAATATTTTTGTACTGCGGGGATTGCTTTCCATAAAACCCTATATCCAATAAGCTTAGGTACTTCCAATTCAGGGAACTGGTGCTGCCAACTTGCTTGTCCCCATTAGCATTCTGTAAAATGAAGTTCATCCTACAAGGAATGCTAACCTTTTTGGAAATTGCTTTAGAAAGTGTAGGGGGTGGTAATACCATCATGTCTAAAAGGTTGTGTCAATCAGAGGGAGAATATAATCTGATTACCCAACACTATAAATTCTATTTTGAAAGCCTCTACATTTTTAATAGCTTTATTTTTATCTTCAACAGCTTTATATCTTCTACCATTATACCTTCTATTAAGAAATGGTTTAACTAATTAAAGAAGAAGTAAACTCAAACCACACCCAAAACAAAAAAAGACACTTGCCTTCAATCCCGCAGAGCAGTTGATCAGTCCGGAGGTCTCTTCCATCTGGCTCGCGTCGTCCCAGCATCCATCTTTGGACTGGAGTGCCGGGTGCTGCCATCTTCTCCGGGATTCTTCTTCCTATGTCTTCCTATGTCACCTGGTGTGGGATCAGGTGTGGCAGATAGGGGAAAATGTTTTTTTTTTCCCTTTTGACCAAAGGGCTCCTTCTTCACATGCCCAAGATGCCGGGGCATGTCCAGAAGGAACATTCAAGAGCCTTTAAAAAAACAAGAATTTTTACCTTACATAAAAGGGTTGCCTACGTGTTATGTAAACTGAAAATTTTGAGTTCAGGTACGCTTTAATATCCTAAATGGTCTGAAAAACATCAAAGTGGATAGATAAAAAATGAAAAGTTTTTTTATAACAGCATCTTCACACGAAAAATTTGAAGTTATGAACAAGTTAAGATAAGTTGAGAAACACTGATCTAAACCTTCAAGGCTGTTATTTACACAATTTCAGTCTGAACATGAGATGTTTCTAAGAAATTAAAGTTCACATTTATTGGGCTTCATAAAAATTAAATGTAGAGTTCTAAATGTCTCTTGAGTTCTCTAATCTTTGGAATTCTCCAATCTTTCCACTCTTCAGCCCAAATGCCAGATCTTTAAATTGAATTTGGCACAGACCAGAAGCCAAACATCAAACTTTTTCAGTGCAGTAAAGACAATATTTAAGTCCTAAACCTACTTGGTACCATAGACTTTAAAATATACCTTGGTTTAAGGGTTATGGTGAATCCCACACAAAAATTCACTTATTGGTGTTTTGTTTTCATAAGATTTAGACTCAGCCCTAAATACCAATTGTCACACTTACCTCTTCCCCTCTAAGTGCACATGCCTCTCTCCTGCACATGTGGGCACTTCTGATGCTGGGCGTGCCTCTGTTTCCAAGCTTTATCAATTTTGTCTAATCTGCTAGCCAATCAGAAAGTAGCCTCTTGACCAGCCCTCGCTATTTAGCTAGCTCACACTCTGTACTCTGTGTTTGTGCAACCTGTCTCTATTGTGCTGAGCCCCTAGTTCTGTTGAGCTAGTTCCTGTTCACCTGGTGCATATTTCAGTGTTTCCTCTGTCCTTCTGTTTGTTTCCAGCCAACTTCCCTGAGCTGTTCCAGTGTCCTTGTCTGTCTGTGGATATCCCTGTTGCTTCCAGTGTCTCCTGTGTTCCCTGTGCAGGCAGTGGCGCCGTGTCACTGATGTCTGTCCCCTGGTTCCCTGGCAATTGACCCCTGGCTTTGTGACTGACCTCTCTTGCTAGCTGCCTGCCTCAACCCCCTCCTTCCTCAACTATCCTTCTACTTTGTGATTTGGTACCGTGATTTGCCCACTTTGGTGTGCCCAAGAACCGCAACCTGGCAGTAACCAGTAGTGCAACATCTTCACCCTCAGAGGCTCTGCAGAAGACCTGGTTACTGCTTGGAGTCCTTGCCCCTTCTCAGGGCCCACACCACCTCTGTGCAAGCCGTAGCGCCCCTTAGTGGTTCTGTCTCTCCGTGCATGACACCATTCTCTATGAGGCAAGCCTATATTGGCTTTATAATGAAAATGTTTGAAGGTTCAGATAATTATTTCACTAGAAATATTGGTTGGATTGACTGAAAAAAGGGTCCTTTAGATGGCTACCACAATATATACCAAAACAACACACAGGTGTTAAAAAACTAAAACAGGAAATTACATAAAAATGAGTACAAATTACATACATGTTCTAGGGATTTATTTATATTAGGCCCACTGTCTTTAACATTATTTTGGTATAACTCATTTAAACAAGTACATAAGTTGCTATATTGGCATATTGTAAATTTCTAAACACTGTTAGCTACAATGCCATTCCTACATGAGGGTGAGAGGATTTACTATTCATTAATAAATAACTGATGTCAACCAAATGCATATCAACCAACATTTTCACAAAATGTTGCAAAAATGCATATAAATTTACCTTAAATTATTTAATATTTACTAAAAGCTAAGTGCCGAAAGTGGTGGATGATTTTATCTGAAGCCAGTTTGAAGTCTTTATATAATTGGATTCATTAGAGGGGTGACCACAGTTTAAATCAATGATAAGAGTTTAGTAATATTCTGAGATTGCATTTGTTATTGTACCTTGCTTTGTGTTTACCTAATACCTTGCAGTGGGCAAACAATGGTCAGGTGGGCGCTGTATATTGAGAAAACTTTTTGTCTGCCAGTGACAGATGGGAAAATGGTAATTATATTATACCCATGTGATACAATGATGATAAAGAATGGGATACCCTGAGGCAACTGGATTTTCCCTGGACCAACGGTCACTGTTATCCTTGCTTTAGAGCCTTAATCCCCGGTTATATTCTGTGCTTCTAGAAAAACATCCAGCTTTTTCTTAAAGCAATCTATAGTAGTTGCTGAAACTCCTTCCTGAGGGAGCCAATTCCACATTTTCACAGACCTTACAGTGAAGAATCCCTTCCTTATCCGGAGCTTAAACTTCTTTTCCTCCAGACGCAAAGAGTGCCCTCCTGTTCTTTGTAATGATCTCAAAGTGAATAATTGGGAGGAGAGTTTCTATATGGACCATTTCTATATTGATACATGGTGATCATATCCCCCCTATATATCCCCTAATAATTCAGAATAGATTCTGTTCAGCTAATCTCTCCTCATAGCTGAGCTCCTCCATTCCTTTTATTAGTTTAGTTTCCTTTCTCTGCACTCTCTCTAATTCCACAATGTCCTTTTTGTGAACTAGTGCCCAAAAATGGACTGCATATTCCAGATGTGGTCTGACCAATGCTTTGTACATGGGCAGGATTATGTCTCCATCATGGCCTCTAGGTCAGATACGGCCTAGCCGGTAGTTTGTTCCAGTCTAACGCCTCCTGGCCAGGGGAGCTCCGGTGCCACCCCCTTGCAGTTGCTCCCCTATTTACCGCGGCCGGTGTTGATACTTCTGCCGCTGCAGTAAATAGGGAAAGCTCCCTGAAGGTAAATCCCTCTCTTCTGCAATGCATACGGAAGAGAAGGATTTTACTTCAGGGGATGTTTCCTGATGGTGGGGGGAGCCATTAGGGTGGGTGTGGCCTAGTGTGCGCCCACCCACTCCATAAATGGCCTAGTGGCCATAAAACTTTCCCGACCCTTGCCCTAGACAGTATGAAGCATGCATGTTGTTATCCACTAAGTGCATAACTTTTATCTATATTAAATGTAATTTGCCACTTGGCTGCCCAATCAAACAGTACATCCAGGTCTGCTTGTAGATTATAGACATCCTGTATGGACTTAATTCCATTACATAGTTTGGTGTCATCTGCAAACACAGAAATGGTACCTTTATTCCCAAACTCTATATTATTTATGAAGATGTTAAACAGTAAAGGTCCCAACACTGAACCCTGGGGTACACCAATAATAACCTTAGACCATTCAGAGTTTGAATCATTAATCACTACTCTCTGGATGTAATTTTTAAGCCAGTTCTCTATCCATTTGCATATTGACTTTTCCAAACCTATTGACCCCAACTTGCATATTACCTGTCTGAGGGATACAGTGTCAAAAGCTTTAGCAAAGTCCAAGTACACTGTATCACCTGCTACTCCACTGTCTACCTGTTTACTTCCTCATAAAAAGAGAGAGAGTTTGTTTGACAACTATGCTATCACTTATAATATTATTTTTTAACAGAAACTCTTCTATGTGGTTCTTTATCATACTCTCTAGGTCCTTTGCCAACTATGAACGTTAAACTAACGGGTCTGTAATGACTTTGCTCCCTTTTTGAAGATAGGAACCACATTGGCCTTACGCCAATCCATTGGTACTATGCCAGTGATTAAAGAGTCTCTAAAAATTAGAAATATTGGCTTTAAAATAACCAAGCTTTGTGGACATTGGTGCTTTGTTAATCTCAGTTTTGTCAAACTTTCTTTCATTTTGACGTTTTCCACATTTTATCTCCTTCTTACATCGTTTTTTATATTCTTTATAGTTTTTGAACGATGAAGCTAATCTTTCATTTTTTATATTTTTGGAATGCCCTTTTCTTGTTCTTTATGGTTTTTTTTTAATCAGCTGTGAGCCACATATTTTTAATTTTTTCTCCTCCTAAACTTATTACTTATTGTAATATATTTTTCAGGGTGCTTGTGTAGAACAGACTTCAAACATTCCAATTTCTGTTTTGTGTTTTTTGAGGACAATATTGTCTCCCAGTCCAAGTCACAGAGAGCCGCCCTTAATAATGGAAATTTTGATCTCTTAAAATTAAATGTTTTTTTCTTTCCTGTTTTTGCTTCCTGTTTACAGCTTACATTAAATGAAATCCTATTATGGTCACTGCTACCCAGATTCTCATTTATTTGCACATTTGTTATAAGCTCTGCATTGCTAGAAAGAAATAGGTCCAGCAAAGTATCATTTCTGGTTGGGGCTTCTATAAACTGTACCATAAATCTATCTTGTATTAAATTCCCAAATTCCTCCTTTTGCTGTTCCTGTAGTGCCATTACTCCAGTGAATGTCCGGGTAGTTGAAATCTCCCATGATTAGAACACTTCCACCTTTTGCTGCTTTTTCTATCTGTGCTAGAACTCGATTTTCTATTTCTTTCTTAGCACTGGGGGGCCTATAGCAGACTCCAATCATTAATTGTGGGTTATTCACCCCCACATTCACCTCCACCCATAATGCCTCAACCTCATTGCTTGTTCCCTCCACAATTTCTTCTTTCACATTCACTTTTAGATTACGTCTCACATACAGACAGACACCACCACCCTTTTGTTTGACCCTGTCTTTAGGAAAGAGAGTATACCCAGGAATATTGACAGCCCAGTCATGTAAAGAACAAAGCCAGGATTCAGCAATACCAACTAAGTCATAATCCTTCTCACTCATTAAGGCTTCCAACTCTCCTATCTTGTTTGCTAGACTTCTAGCATTGGTGAACAGGCTCTTTATACCATTGCTGCTTTTACCATCATTGTTTGCCAAATCCTTTTGTTTTTCAGTACAACTAGTACTGCACAATCCAATGTTTGTTTGTAACATGGGAAG